>NC_133063.1:15130062-15289062 GCF_048771995.1 Taeniopygia guttata | reverse complement strand
GATCCCCGGCCGCCGCGGGAGGGCTCGACAGAGGCCCGCGGCGGCTCGGCGCGGGGGGCCTGGCCCGGCCCGGCCCGGCGAAGGGGATGGGGATGCGGAGGGAGGCAGTGACGGGGGGAAGCAGCGATGAGAAGCAGGCGGGAGGGGTGCGGGAAGGGAGGGATGCTAGAGCCGCGGCAGCAGCGGCACCAAGATGGAGGCGAGCAGCGCCCCAGCCGCCCCGGCGGGCCGGCCGGCGTTATCCGCCTGCACGGGGAAGCCGGGCTCGGCGCCGGCATTGTCCTCCGCGTCGTCCCTCCCCTTCTGGCTCGGCTCCTCCTCGTAGTCCTCGTCGTAGTACTCCTCCAGGCCGCCGTCCGAGCCGCCGCTGCTGCCCGCGCCGTTGCCGCCCATGTCGGCGCCGAAGCAGAGGCGGGCCATGTTCTCCTTGACCGACTCGCAGATGGGCCGCTCCAGCCCGTCGCAGACACAGTCGTTGAGGAGCACGGCCTTAGGCACGGCCAGCATGTCCTCGATGACGGCGCGGCACTCGGGCGTGCAGCGCAGCCCGTTGAACAGCTTCCCGCAGTAGGTCATGTAGCGGTTCAGCGCCAGGCTGCAGCGGCTGTCCCAGTCGCAGCGCCGCCGCGCCTCCGTGCAGCCCATGACGCCGGGGCCGCCGGGGCCGGGGCCGCCGGGGCCGCCGCCCGCGGGGCTGCTGGTGCGGGGCAGGCAGGGCTCGATGGCGCGCTTGGTGGCGCGGCAGTTCTCGTCCTGCGCGCAGTCGCAGTCCTCCAGCGCCGGGCCACGCCGGGTGTGGTTGAGCTGGATGAGCGCCGCGATGCAGTGACTGGGGCACCGCCGCCTGGACGAAGCGGCCGCGCCTGCGGCTCCCGCCGGGCCGTCCCCTCCGGCCGC
Organism: Taeniopygia guttata; assembly: GCF_048771995.1. Taxonomy (NCBI): domain Eukaryota; kingdom Metazoa; phylum Chordata; class Aves; order Passeriformes; family Estrildidae; genus Taeniopygia; species Taeniopygia guttata. The sequence goes on along the minus strand of NC_133063.1, from coordinate 15,288,165 downwards.
CGCCGGTGGCTGCTGCTGCAGGAGCACCGGGGCGCACGCCTCGGCGTACTGGTTGTACGCGTAGCTGCACTCGGGCTCCCCCTGACACTGCAGCACCGCCTGCCAGCAGATCAGCCGCCGGCCCTGCACCAGCGAGCCCCGAGGCGGCCACACGGCGCCCAGCGCCGCCGCCAGCCACAGCCAGGCGGCCGCCCGCGGCCAGCGCCGGCCGCCGCCGCCGCCTCCGTGCCGAGCGTGCGAGCGGGCCACCATCGCGGACGGGGGTAGTGGCTGCAGCCGCGGGCGAGCTGGGAAGAGGCGCTGGTAGACGAGGAGGAGGAGGAGGAGAAGGAGCTGCCGCCCGTGGAAAAGTTTCCAAAACTCCCGCCGGCCGTGTGCATGAGGTCTCCTCGCATCAATCCATGCGCGCTGGGCCCGGGGCTCTCCAGCCCCCAGGAGCTGAAGTCGGCGGGGCGGCGGTACGAAGCGCCCGGGGACCTTCCCGTGTCCCCCACCGCTGCTCCGGGCTCGGCGAGGCGGCGGCGAAGGCGCCTGGAGAGATGCGGAGAGTCAGTGCAAACAGGGGCTCGGACGACAGCGGATCCGTAGTGCGCTCGGGGAATCGCAGGCTGCGCCGGGAGAGCTCATGGTGCTGTACTGCTCTTCATGCAGTTCCGTCTCTCTCTTTTTAATTTTTTTTCCCCACAAAATAAATGCCCAGCTGCTGCTGCTGCCTCCTCGGGAGCTTTTAACTCTCCACTCGCAGCATCTCTGCACATGCCAGTCGCTCCGATCCCATTCAGTCCCGGCTCCGCTCACTCCCTCCCGGTTCCGATCACGCTTTCGGGTGGCGCGGAGAAGAAATGTCTTTCCTCGCTACCAAGACGAGAGCACTGGGAAAGGAGAAGAGGCAGCCTTCGCGATCTCTTTCTCTCTGGGCGACTGATGCTGCTTCTGTTGTCAACAAGCCCTGCAAGCTGCTCTGTGGATCCGTCTGTGGATCTTTTTTTCTTTGCAAGGCTTTAAATACAAAAGTGCCCTCCAAGCAGCAGCAACGTGCTCTGATTAGGCTTCATTATGCATGCATGGAAAAGCAAACAAACAAAAAAAATTAGCAACGCTTCTTCTTTTACACAACCCCCCCAGCCTGCGCATTCTCGCTCTCTTTCTCCCTTTCTCCACTTTTTCTCCCTTTGCTCGGCCCCCTTTCCCTGCCTCGCCACTTGCCATTGGCCCAGCCTGTTGTTGAAACCATTTTTTTTTTTTTCGTTTTTTCCCTCCTTCTCTTTACGTTGTGCTGGAGGGAGGGAAGAGAGAGGGGGGCTGGAGGGCAGCTCACATTCAAAGCTTGAAAGGAAAGGCTTAAGGAGAGTGACAGCCCCCCGAGGAGCCCCTCCTCCCGTTAAGGCGGCGCGGCGGCCGGGCGGGAGGCGCTGCGGGACCGGCGCGCTGCGGGAGCGGGGCGGCGGCGGTGTCCGCTCGGCAGCACCGCGCCGGGGCCCGGGCAGCGCTCCCCGCACCCGTGTTGCAGGCGTGCTACTGTCACTGGTCCTTCTCTCTACAACAAAGAAGGGAAAACCAAGTTCTCTAGCGGGAGTAACTCGCGTACCCAAACTTCCCAGTGATTCAAGTGGGAACGGAGCCGCTACCAGAACGGCAGAGTGGATTAGGCTCAAAATGGGACCGACATTATTCTTACTGAAGTACAAACAGAGGTCCTGGTTTCAGTGTGCTAGTACACTCCGGGAGAGCAAAGCTAACTACTAGTGGTGTAGTGCGACCATTTAAGTACTCCTTAGCCGTACTTTAGTATTACAACTTTCCACTTGCTGCATACCCCGCTGATTTTAAAGTCATTCAACTCAGCTTCTCACCTGAGATTTTTGTACACGATTTTAAGACACTGACTTAACGAGGGTGCCTGTTGGCAGAAATACAGTAGATTCCAATATAGTTCTTTGATACTCGATCTACTAACTAGTAAAAAGTTTTAAAAAAATCTGTTATTAGTTTTAATTGAAAGCAAAATGCCTTGCTGAAGTCCTGCCTTCTTGTTACATTTTCAATTTATAAGGAAGTAGAAACAAAAATATTAAGGCGCTGAGAGAGGAGCATAACAAAGTAGTCATGCATTTACCCACTGCCTTTCGTTCCCGTGCTACCTTAATTCCAGAGCAACATCGTCTCCAACCACAAGGGGCATCGGTATCTGCTGCCCGTCAAAACTGGCGCTTTTTTCATCCTGAGACTATCAACTCCATCTGTCACAAAAACTGGGACAAAATCTATTTTCCAGAAACTCGGGGTTCTTGGAATCCCATGTGGTGTGAAATCATGCCTGTCTCAAAGTGTGTAGACTGTGGAATGGTGGTGTGGTGTGGCTGGGAGTCAGTATGATTGATGGGTTGAGAAGCATTCATAAGGGCTTTTTCCATTGTCATCAGTTTTACAAGCTGCTTGAGTTTCTTCTTCAGTATCATTTTTCGCATTCTTTTATAAAAACTGTGTTTTTAAATCTGCAAAATTGTGTTTAGAAAGTCTGCCTCCATCCACCTAGTTTAGAGCTGTTTCTTTTAATTCTTGTTGAATAGTGGTATTAAAAATGTCAGATGCCATTCAGGCAGGTTGTAGTGAACGTAAATTGCTATGTACACTGGGTTTGTTCATACATTACTCTGTTGCCCTATTATCTGATCACACCACTGTTATTGGTGGAAATTTGGTGGTTTTGGGTGTCTCAGTTGAGATGACTTTGCAGTGCTGTTCAACATACTTCTGCATGGACTGGTTCCTAGGGAAAATGCCCCACGGTGCCGTTGGAGTGAAGAGGGTCTGGAGGACGGTATGTTCAAGACATAAAAGAGTCTGAGAGAGGGGGTTGCAATGGAGTGGGGTCATGGCCTGGGGTCTCCTGAGCTTCCTCAGCAGGAGAGAGAGGAGTCCCAGTGCAGGACTCCTCTACAGACAGCTGGGTGATGAGCTCTGCCCCCTCCCAGCTTCTGCCTTCATTTCCAAAATCCATCCAGCTCAGCTGTGCTTCATTTCTGGAGCAGAAAGCAGACTCGTTACTCTGTGAGGAAAGGCAGCAGCTGAACTTCGGGCCTCCCAGGAGGGGGAGTACAGGAGCCTTCACTGCTGGCCTTGCATCCTTGTGTGGCTGCGAGGAGGCTGCTGTGGTGCTGCTGGAGCAGGAAGAGGATCAGTACCTGGTGCCACTAGTGCTGACAAACTTCCCTGGCTGGGCTGTTCATTGAATGGTGGGGCATAGCGTGAAACATCACATTATTCATAGGCAGAAATTTTCACATACAGTTTTTAGTTAAAGAAATGAATATTTTATACAATAATAATGGAAATGTTGACTTAGAAGTTTGGAATTATCTTTGGTATCATACAACTGACAAAAATTTTGACAGAAAATAAGTGAATTCTTCAATTACCACACCTTTTAGCTGTCTAGAATACCATTATCTATATTCAGAATTATATGTTGTCAATAAATTAACTTCTTAAAATGGTTTAAAGCATTTTTTCTCTCCTGTCTTTATTTAATGAGCATTTGAATTCTGCCTGTATTTTTAAATACAATTTTGGGTGAGGATTTGGTATTTACAGTGCTCTGTTGGAGGAAAGAAATATTTTCTTGTATGGAGCTAAACCTAGGGAAATAATTTTTTAACAACCAGAGTGATATTGTCAAATTCAGCTTTTCAATTTTCAGAGTAGCTATAAAAGTAATGCGAAACTTGCTCTGTTTCACAAAGCACCAAATCAGACAATACATTCCACGACTTGACAGTAGAATAAGACCTGGTAACTTTTTGAATTCCCACATTTGCTAGGTTTTTCTATACCATCCTTTCCATTCTCAGCAATTGATTTAGTCCTTTACACCAGCACACCAAATTATGATAGAGTAACTGTCACCCAGCACTGTCACCAGTTGTCATTTTGGCAACCAGAAAAGCCAATGTGTATGTGATCTGGATTTATTGGGAAGAATCCCGGGCACCTTTTTGTCTAATCCTGATGCCTTTTCCCCTTTTTTCTTATTTAACACCTTTTCCTAATGGATCTCTTTTCCAAATTGTGATTTCTTTAGCTCTTTCTTGGACCTATTTTGTATCAAGGGTATTTAGAAAACAAGAAAATCAAGTAGACACCATGCAAGATGACCTTAAAATTTAGAAGTTCACATTCAATGAAAATAAAATGAAAATACACGGCCAGTATAGGTAGTTAATTCCTCTCAAATTGTTTTTAAGCACATTTTTAAGGGCTTATATTGATTTTTTTTTTCATTTTTAAAGATTTACAACTGCTATTAGAAATTTCTGGCAGGTGTACTGGGAATTAAATTGCTATTACGATTTCAGTATATGCATCTGGTAATATCTTAAATATGTGCCTGATAACGATACACAGAGAGCAATTTTTCTTCTTGGAGAAGGGGCTTAATTCTCTTGTAATAGTAGACTTCACTTGCCAGTGAAAGGCAGAAACTCTGTCAGTAGTTCTCAGAACCTTGGTATTATGGTGTATGGGGGTCATGGTAGGCAGCAAAAGTCCTTCTTCTTACACCAACATTCATCCTGTAGAAATGGCCTAGTAAGGTGTCACTCACAGTAGCCTGTGCAGAAGACTGAATATTGACATGTGCATACAGCAGAGTTCTTGGATTTGATGTACCTTCAGAGACCCATAAACAATGTCTGCATTCTAAAGTTACAAAAGAAAAACTTTGTGACTTACTAGATTCCCAGCACAAACTGGGCACAGGGGAATGAATATAATGCATTCAAGGGGTGTCTGTTTCAATAGAGAAGAGAAAGTGAAGGCGTTTAAATTAGGTTTGTTCTCCACATCTGGAGTAGTTTATCTTTTTATTGTCTCTGCAGGAATGTTTGGGACTTTCATGTCTTAAGTTAGCCACCTAAACTAGGTGGAATTCTCCCCCAAATAGGAGCTTCTTTACTAGAATGTGCGTGACTTCCCAGTGTGACCATGCCTTCTCTTCTTGATTTAGTCAGAAAGAAAATAATGGACAGGGAGGATAATAAGTAATTGTATTGACCAACAGTTGATTTGCAGCTCATAGATGCTAAAACTACTACACTTAATGCTTAGGATCAGTTAGACATTGTTCTTTTGGCTATACATTTTTAAGGTTGTCTTTGTCAATGTTAAGTCTCATGAACATTACAATATTATGGGTCCTGCAAATGTGCTATAATGGTTGACTGAGCACATAGTCATAGAATGGTTTGGGTTGGAAGGGAGCTTGAAAAGTCACCTTTGATAATGACATAGAGGTGTCCCTCGTGTTGCAAAGTAATAACTACAGGTCCCATACCAGATGCACAAATAGTCCATGAACTATAGGTCTGGTTGCAATCAAAAGAGCCAGTTGGATTCACAAATAGCACAGTTCATTGAGTGCAACATAAAAGGTTCTTTTGGATTCCTGGTGACAATATATTATCTGCAGAGTAGCTGTATATAGCAGTAACAATGTATTTGCAATCACAATCTTAATATCAGGGTCAGCACTCAGCATATCTGAGCATGTAGGGCTTACCAAAAGGTGTCCCTTCTATGGGGAGCAAGGAGAACAAATCCATAAATGTGTCCCTGCAATTTCACACTGAATTCTTATCCCCTGATTAGAAGCAAAATTGGAGTACATTTTATAACCACTACTGTATGAATTGCTGTGGATGGGACTGTGGTCAAGCCTTTTGTTCTTTGTGGGCACATTGTATGGAATATTTTTTGTAGGAGGTGTACTTGGTTTCTACAAAACATTTCTGGGTATCAGGTTGAAGAACAAGACTGTGGAGACTACACCTCATCCCACATCCCCTTCTGCCTCCCCATGCCATGACAGCACAAACCACAAGACTTCCACCTGATTTCCGCACTTGCATCACAGGCCCCATCATATATTGAGCTATTCCAAGACCTGTCCATGAGAGGGGTGCTAGAACTAGAGATGGTCTTTAAGATTCTTTTCCACTTGAAGCATCTTACAGTAGGACGTGATCTAGTTCCAAACACTTCCTTATATCTAGTCGGAATCTACTCTCTTTTAATTCAAATCCATTACCCTTGTCCTTTTGCTACAGGCCCTACAAACAGATTTGTCCTCATGTTTCTTGTGACCCCCTTTTAGGCACTGGAAGACACAATAAGGTCTTGAAGTCTTCTCCAGCCTGAATAGCCCCAGCTGTTTCAGTCTGTCTTCACAGGAAATATGCTCCAGTCCTCTGACCATTTTTGTGGCCTCCCTCTGGTCCTGCTCCATCAGGTCCATGTCTCTCCTGTGCTGAGGACCCCAGAGCTAAACACAGCACTCCAGGTAGGGTGCAAATGCACATTTACACTCACATAATCACAGAATATTCTGAGTTGGAATGGATCCACAAAGATCACTGGGTCCAGCTCTTAAGTGGATGCCCCATAGAGAGATTGAACCCGCTTACCTTGGTGTTGTTAGCACAACAAGGGATTGAACCCACTATCTTGGTGTTGTTAGGTTCTAACAACACCAAGGTTCATGTCCAACCTGCCATCCATCAGTACCCATAAGTCCTTCCCATCAGAGCTGCTCTCCATCTGTTCATCCGCAAGCCTGTGTTTTTATCAAGGATTGCCCTGACCCAGGTGCAGCATCTTACCCTTGGTCTTGCTGAACACAGGCCCACTTCTTGATCTTGTCCAGGTCCCTCTGGATGGCATCTTGTCCTTCAGGTGTGTCAACAGCGCCATTTAGCTTGGTGTCACCTGCAAAATTGCTGAGGGTGATCCCTTGATCACAAACTTGATCCCTTTGTTTCTGTCACTGATATTAAGCAATCCTTGTACCCATAAGGTCCCCTAAGTAAGCCACTTGTTGCTGATCGCCATTCAGACATTGAGCCATTGACCACAACCCTCTGGATGCAACCATCCAGCCAGGTCCTTATCCACCAAATAGACGACCCATCAAATCCTTCTCTCTCCAGTTTAGAGAGAAGAATGAGGTGGACCATGGCAAAGGTCTTACAGAATTACATATAGATGAAATATAGATGACATCTGCGGTCCTTCTTTTGTCCACTCAAGTATTCACTTCTTCACAGAAGGTCACTGGGTTGGTCAGAGAGGACTTGCCCTTGGTGAAGCTGTGCTGGCTCTCTTGAATCACCTGCTAAAACACAGTGTCTAGGAGGAACTGTCCTGTGGTCTTCCCAGGCACAGAGGGGAAGCTTAGAGTTTAGTAGTTTCCAAACTTTCTTTCTACCCTTTTAAAAGATGAGTATAATGCTCCCTCCTTTCCAGTCACCTGGGATTTCACCTGACTGATACCAGTTTTCACATGCCAAGGAGAGTGTCTTGCCAACTAGATCAGTCAGTGCTCTCCAGAATTTAGGATGCATTTCATCAGGTGCTGTAGACTTATGTATGTTCAGGTTCTTCTCTTACTTTGATCCTCCAAGTCCCTGCCTTGAGCTCCATCCACTCATGAGGATACACAAGTTTGCCTGAAATAGATTTTTAATGCACTGTCTCATTTTTTTTTCAATATGCATTTTACATTTATAATATTTACTTAAAAATTGAGTAGAAGCCTTGTAAGGTTGGGTATTGTTATTTATATATGAAATAGTAAGTATCATTGGGAGATTTACCCAGTGCATCCAGTAAAGTAAACATGGAAGTATTGCACAATGCAGTATTGCTGGACTTCTTTTTTGAACTCTTCCAATCTAAACTACAAACTAGACCACACATGCTGTTAAAACAAATCTAAGTAGGACATCAACCCTTTTTTGGTCCTAAGAAAGGCAAAAGTAATGGCAAAGACAACTAATTCCTGGTCCCCTGTTAAGCCAATTAGAGACAGGTTTTAAATAACCATATTCTGTGAAGGTAATGAATATGAACCATACACACTGTCAATACATGTGACAGGATAGTCAGGTCTTCCTGTTCAACCTCCCTGCCCCAAACACAGCCTCTTCCTTTGTGATTGTCTCCAGTAGGCAATGTGACTTGGCCTTAGATAAGAACACTCAGTGGGAGCTCTGCTAAGATGAGAACACTGGGTAGGAATTTCAGGATGAGCTGTCTAGATGCTCACTTAATGAATACATTCGAGAGATGGAGAAGCTGTGGTGATCAAGGTTGACTTAGTTGCACATCAGCCTGCAAAAGAGTATAAAATGCTGTTGGAGTCAGGCAAAATGTTTTTCTAAGGCTGCAGTCAGCTTTTGGGTAGATCCCCTCCCTGGCAGGGATGCCTGAATCATACATCCAGCCTGAGCACAGGGAAACACTCACTTTTGGAAGGGTGAGTGAAAGTGCTGACACCTACCTATACGTGGAGATAAAATTCTTAAGTAACTACATAGGTGCTCTGTTGCTTTGTAATTGTACATTCTGTAAGACCAAAGACTGTGAGCCTGTACATTTCTATCTGAATCTGCTTATATTATAACCCTTAGGGCATGGTTATACCATAAACTTCATTGACTATACTTAAATACTGTATTAACAGCAAATCTAATCATAATCTGTTGTGTTGTCTTATTTGGTTTGTCCTTGTTTTTCCCTTGTTTATGGTTTCATCCCAGGTTGTCTCCCCTTCCCTAAATGTCAATCCCATCCTCACTCCTCCCAAATCCCTAGAAATTCCCTTGTCAATCCCGATATCCCCTCCCTGACACCTTGTCTGTCACTCGACTCTCCAGCCCCTCTCTCTAGAAGCTTCCACAAAGGGTGTTGAGTGATTGGCCAAGGCCAGGGGTTCCCCCTCCTTTGCTCCCCGATATGTTGTCCTACTTGTCAATTACTTCATGTCCCATCCCCTCTATTCCCCCGTCGGTGGATAGCCAAATCCCTCACTTGTTTCCATCCCCTCAGAAAAGGGCTGCTCCAGTCTCCTCGGGGGGCTTTCCAGGAGCTCCCTGGAGCTACCAATAAACCTTGGATTTATACAGCCTGGGTTGTTTCCTCCGGGTTCCCTCACCATCGCCGACAGTGCCTTCCGAGGAAAGGGCTCAAAACCCTTAGCCACTCTTCTGCACTCCTGAGCACGGAAGGGTGAGCTGTGTTGGAGCTAGCAGGGAAGCCCCAAGAAGATGCTTGGTGGACACTGCGGCAATAATCATCTACAAAATCAGTGTCATATTTCTCATGCCTGACCAAGAGCCTTCTATTCTTCCATGTCAAACCAACTTCAACCATTATGTTTTTATGGGAATCCTTCTGTGGACATGTCAACATACATATACACAGAAGTAGTTATATTTTTGGTTTGCTGGTTTGTTTTGGTTTGTTAACCTTTTTACTTTCAGATTTTTCAAATGTTTACGACTACCTAGAAGCAGCTAATAGGTTTGTATTTAATTTTCTGGGTATGCGTCTTTGAAATTTGTATAATACCAGCTTGTAAGAAATCAGAAATTCTGACTGTTTCTACAGGTGAAGCATGAAGAAATGAGCAATTTTGTGGGTAGGCAGAGTTCCACTCAATATGGACAAAAATAAGATGGACAAAAATAAGAGTAGTGGTTTCATTGTTTTGTCATTTCAGATTATACCTTCACAAGTATAACATGTGCTCTGGAAAGTTAACACATAATTTGGTCTCCTACTTCTACTCCCAAATTCAGTTTCTCTATTAGAATTTGAAGATGGCTGTAGTGAAACTTGCCATTCAGAAATACATCCTCAGTGTGTTCCATTTAGTAGCTATTCTTGATGTATTCTGTGATATTTGCCTACATTGTTTACACACAAAAGTAGATGAGATTAAAATACAATTGTCTTTCAAAACAATTTGATTAAAGCAATAAAAATCTAATTCAACATAAATTGTGAGGTAGCAAACTGACTTTGGGTGTTTTCCAGTAGGTCTCTTTGGGCACAGCTGGCTTCATATCATGAAAAAACGGTGATGTCTTTATTGAGTTGACCTGCTATAAAAGAGTGTCAGACTTGTTTATTACACCTTCTTAGAAGAGTTACATTCTTTCATTCTAATAAAACAAAATGTATTTAGACTAAATAGTGTGCTAAACATGAAGTAGGCATGCAAATATTTCAGAGCCCTGACCCAGATTACCAATTCAAATAAATCAATGTTACCCAATAAATAAACTAAGTGTGCTTAGGCAAGGATTTGCTTTGATTTAACTAGGTCTTTTGAAAGGCAGTTATAGTTAGTGTAACTTTTGATACGGTCACCAGCCTATACAGCCTTAACTCCATTTGTTCATTTGCTTGAAATATCAGAGGAGAAGAATGAATTAAAGTGCCTTTCTATATGGAGGGAAATAGCATGGATAATTAGCAGATTTTATTACAGGAAGAGGAGCTATATTCATGCAGGTACATGTATCTTTCTTCCTACATGTCACCTAAAATTAAAAGATGTCAAAGCAGTTAGTTGAATTCTACTCCATATCTCTACCACACCCTTAGCTGTGGTGTTGAATACTGGGATGAAAGAAAAATGTCTTTGTCTTAAAAGTTTAATTTGCAAAAGTGATGAATGATACAATTACTTCCTTATTAGAGGCACAGTCTGCAACATTTCCAGACAGCCTGATTTTCAGAATATGCTCAGCACCTAACCTTTGAAAATCAGATTCTCTAATTTGACATTCAAACAAGAATTATTCACAGTCATGGATATCTTTGAAAACATATCTCCTTTCTACAGCTAAAAAAAGTTAAGGGCTTTAAATATGACAGAGAAATACAGTCAGTCATAAGCTTGTTACTGTGCTAATAACAGGCATTAAAATATTGATCTCAGTAACAACATCACATAGTAGCTGTAGTTTTCAGGTGAATTATTAAATGTGTTCATTTTTTTGATGTATCAAAATGCACTGAGCCACCAGCTGTGGCTAGTGTTGTTGTTTGCAGTTGTGTTGCAAATGAGTATTTTGTTCTTCCTACAAATAGCAATCATTCTGTGTGTGCATCAAAGGTGAGCTCTTTCTTCTTGCCTGAAGTGACTGGTCTTTTCAAAGGTCTGCAAAGATCAGCTCTAGGGTGACTGTAAAGATGGGACTGAAGTTGTTACTCCGGGGAAAATGGTTAGTAACAGTGGTGCTCTGGAGATTTCCCAAAGTCTGGGAACTAAGTTGTCTGCTAGCATCATGCTGTTTTCTGGAGCAAGACTCAATACCCATGGCTGGATAGCCCAAAGTCCAGAAACTTACAGATATTACACATTAGAGATGGAAAAGAAGTTTTGGAACATTCTATTGCAAGATTATACAATCAGTGTGAAATTAGTCATTGTGTTAAATTTTCCAGAAGTTCATTTTGATCTATTTTTAAATGTCTTAGGTAATAAGTTTAGGGGTTTCTATTACCTTCTTTCAAAAGATTTCTTTGTTTGGAAGCATCTCTTTATCTGATGTAAATTTACCACTTTTAGGTATGAGTATTCATAGCTGTATTTTATTTTCCCACCTAGGTATCATTCTAAAATTATTAATTCCTGTGTAATTAATAAAATTAATTACTAGGAAAATCATTGTCATGATACCCATACCACATCAGTTCATTAAATGGCATCTCTTTGTGTAGCATTATCTTACTACTTGTATCTAATGTGTGTATTCAGACATTATACTGAGCTGAAGCAAACTAAGGTTAGGATTTAGTATAACAACACTGCTAATATTCTTGCAAAATCAAGTTAGTAGCATTTAAATTTTCTTCATTTTATTCTAACATCAGCTTCATACATTCATCCCACAAATCTGTTTACTACCTGTTTCTTTCTGCTGTTCACAGCCTTTACCCCATTCTGGATACCCTCCTCGTGCTTATGGGCTACAAGCTGCATAAACAATTAGAAACAGTGGAAAAGATACTTTTAAATTAAGATGTCTTGCGAGAAAAACAGCTTTACAAAGTTATACCGTCTTTGCTTTCTACTTTTAGCATTTGCTTCTTTAAATTTAACCATAAAAGAGAAAATTCTCCTTACCTGCTTGCCTCTTTCTTAAGGTCCATGTTGGTTTTCTTCCAGCAAAAGTCTGAGTTAAGTTCATAGAAGACTTGCTTTTGTTATATTTGTTTCATACCAGCGGGAACTTGCTATAGACATGCTGTAGAGTTGAGGTTTTGCAATACACCCATGGTACCTCTTTTGGGATTGCAAAGCTAGTCCTGCTTTAAAAACTTTTATAATACCCTCTTCAAGGGATATCTGTATTTCATAGTTGGTTTTAACCTAAATTTAATCTTACATATATAACTGCATTAGACATGGGGGCTTTTTGACAGAAAAGTGGGATCATTAACTGGTTGCTCCTTTTGGGTTGTGAATTCCAGCATGTTGTTTATCCTCAACTGTGGTGAATTCTTGCACACTGAAAAGTTTAGCAGTGTGTTCTGATGTGAGAATCTGATGCTTACTGCAAGACAATGAATTTCCTCACAGGGAGATCAAAGGATCATATATGCATGTGGCTAGAACTATTGTCCTTTAAATATTTTCACCATTCTTTGTTCCACTGAGGAATGGTTGCCTATTTATAATAAAATCTTTATACTTATTTCCCCTATGCCTACATCTTTTCCCCTGTCATTTTTCCTACTTAGGCCCATTGTTTTTAACCCTCTTATCTTTCAGTTCCTGCTCACATTAAAAAAAAAAACGGGAGAGATCTTCTGCTATGGTCTTCTACTTGACCATATTTACTGATACTGCTACAGCCTCTCCAGTTGCGTTTTACCAACTTTCTTAACAGAATTTCCCTTCTCAAAATTATTTATTAAAGGTAAAGCATTGTACAAGTGCATACCTAGATGTAGTTGTATGAGAGTTTTCAGGATCCTTTTCCAGGAGTGGCCATCCTGAAATCTTTCTGTGGATTTGGGAATGTTCCAGAAACCAGAAGTTACAACCAGGTAGAAAATTGCATCTGAGTGACACACTACAGATGTGCATGGCTCGGAGCAGATAGTTCAGAGAGAGCCATTTGAATGAATCTCCATGAAGTGCTTAGTGAATTATTAAAGAATGTGGCAAAATATAAGTTTGCTTGGACATCATTTGAGAACAGAAAATGGGTCAAAAACTGTCAAACAAGAAGCTTGTTGTGAACAGTTCAGGCAGTATTAGGCTTCTTTTAGGTGGAATGTGACCCTGCTAACCCTGAAGTGTAAGTTAGACCTTTGATGTTCAAGGGGATTCCGAATTAGGCAGACATAGTTCATCCAGCCTGAAACAGTAGCACGTAAATGCCTGGTGCAAACTCTCCCTTCAGTCGAACCAGGCCTGGTTTAACCAGCCTTGAAACATGCAAGATGTAGTACAATATTTCAAAGTGGTCAAGAGTTGACCAGAAGAGAAATCGCACATTTCTTCTCCCTTCTTCCTTGTTTTTGAACAAGTAATTGGCATGTATTGAACTATCATTGTCATCATTATCATGTTCACTTTTATTGTGGTGGATCACATAGCAATGAATAAAACATCTTTGGTTTTTACATGTATTGATTTGACAACTCAGCAAAAGAGAACAAATGGAGTTTATTTCAGAATACATAAATGTTGTAGAGAAAATGTTCCGATCACAGGTGAAAAGCATCATAATTTTTCTCCACTTTAGGCCTTTTAGATTCAGTGCAATCCCAGTAATGTTCATGTCTGCAGGATGTCTCTTGATGGGAGAATTTCTACTATATAGGCACAAGTATGTAATAAATAAGCTAATGTTCTCAGACTTCATATCTGAAATACAAGAATACAAGTTTAATTTCTTCTGTAACAGGTAGCATTTATTGTCATTATGGATGAAAATCACCCTGTAAAAACAGCCAGAAAAAAAAAGTCCTATGTATCCTCTTCCCACAACTACAGCTGAAGTACTTAAAACTGGGCAGATTTAGGATTGAAGATGAGTTTCTATGTAGCCCATCTATGTCTGGAAAGATTTTATTGAAGGAATCACATCTTTGTCCCTAAGAAAAACTGATGGAGATGGGTTTTGTTTGTTGAATTTGCCCTGAAAACTGTAAGGGGAAAATTCTTGTCCACGTTGGCAGTGTGGTGAAAATCCAGTTGCAGCTGTGTAGAATCATAGGAACCATTTTCATCGGCAAGTATTGTCCTGCAATTTGGGTCAATATTTCCCCAGAAATGTAAAGCTATTAGTCACATATCTGCAAGCTTTCTCCCCATGAATAGCACTGGATTATTTTTATCTGCCATAGATTTTTTAACTGAAATGTATTGAACAAAACTAGATTCAGTAAAAGAAAATTATTAGAGCTGCTTTGTATTTGACAAAAATAAAAATGTATTATATTTTTCCCCTCAAAAATTCAAATTATTGAAATGTAGTGTTTTTTAGGAGGGCAGAGACTTCTCTTTAATTCAGCTTAAATGGTAGCATATAAGGTCATTAATTTAGAAATAGGGTAATTTCTTGTACTTTACTAAGTCTTGTTTTGTAAAGGTAGGAAAAGCAGAATAATCAGAAAGCCTTCTATGATGTATAATGCATACTGTGTTTTCTGAACCATCAAGAACACATCTCTCTCAGTGCCCTTTCCTTGCTCTCAACCTCAAGTAATCTATTAGCCACTGCTACTCTTATCAGATGGCTTATCTGTGGAATGAGCTGGTCCTGTTCCAGGAACAAATTCTTGTGCTGTATGAGGTCAAGTGAAATAAGGTTTTGGTGACCAAATTTTAATCTTGCTTCATTGTAGATCATGAAAAAGTGTACTGATTTTCATCAGTGAGAATCCTTAATTGGACCCCAGGTCTCCAGTGATTGCTTTGTAGTGTCATAAATCATCTGTGATTCACTTTTGAGGTCAACATATTCGTATGTTTGATTCTGTTGTGTTTCCCTCTAAATTTGGCATTATATAATTATAACAGAATAACATGCTTTGGGCACCTTTCTTTTTTTGTCCTGTAAAAGGCTAATAGAGCACTAGGGCTGTTTTATAACATGGTGAGTGCTATTTTGCAGTGTTTCATTAGCCACAAATCCACAGCTCATCTTCAGGAATTCCGGATGACAGACTAAAGGTATTTTTGCAGCTGTTCTATGGATCTCATGAAAGTCTTGTTCCCTTTAAAGGAAAAAAAAAAAAACAAAAAACTTGACCTTTTTATAAATCAGTCCTTTTGACAGGCCCCCGTAAAGCAAGCAGGCTCATCGCTGCTAAATCTGAGTACTGACCATTTTATCCATATGCCTGTGGATAGTTCAAATATCATCTCACTTGTAAAATATGTTTTCTGTAGGATTGAATGAAGTGAACTCCTTCAAATAGGGTATAATACACTCCAAAATGCTTTGAATGGCTGCTCACTTAATAAAGCATGGCCTAAAGCAATACTATCTTCTGTCTATTATATGGTGTTTCATGAGTTGACTTTTAAATTGAATTCCCTGCCATCTTTATGTAGCAGAGAACATCTTGAAAAAATCAAGCTACAAATAGTGACTGTTTTCTAAAGGTCAAAGAAATTATAAGGGGAAAAAAAAAGCAAGTCTTTTCTGAAAATAAATATTCAGGAAGCCCTGAATATTTATATACTGATATCATCTTTAGACCTCCAGGGTGTTTCAGAGCACAGACAGCTACAGTTTTTAATAAAAATGTTTTCCAAACGGAATTTCATTTCTCTTTTCAGATATATAAAAAGAGATTAGTTTCCCAACTCATACTTCTTTGTTTGAGTTTTAATAGTTAATGTTTGGTTCTTTTCCAAAACAATTTTCTGTCCATTTAAAAAGTGCTAAGGCTTGGCATATAGAACTGCCAAGGACTGTTTGGTAGAACGTATGCTAAAAACTTGCTTGCAAGGTGGTGGAAGGGGAGAGATGGTTCATTTGAAATTATCTCTGTTTGCATGACTATGTTTTAGTACATATTAGCTGGTGAGAAAATTCATGTTCTATACTGCTATTTTAAAAGTGCAGTTGGTTTACCCAGTACTAAGTCAGTGTGCAGGTGACTGTTCATCTGCTCCAAATACTCCTTTGACGGTCCTCCATTTTTCAACTTTACCAGGATGCACCAACATCTACTGTTCATGCCATGGTGATGAGATATCATATATCTGTTTGCAGATATATATATCTGCCATTGCTCAGTGTCAGTCCATTTACATCTGTGCACTGTATCTTTGTACCATATTTTCTATGGCTGAGACATAAGGGGAACAGCTTCTGCTTGCCATCTGGGAAGAACTGAAAGATCACTAACAGGAAATATTTTCAAAAACATCATTAATGGACTTGGACAGTTATCCAAAGGTCTGTGGTATGCAATGGCAAGTGACATCTTTCTCTAAAGAGTACAAAGGCCAGGTGTAAGGTGAAGAAGCAAATAATATTAAAACCTTGAATAATATCCAATGCAAACAGATGCAGGTATACCCCTGTCTTACCTTTAGTAACCTGCCAAGAATTGGGCAGTGATGTGATGAGAGAGTGTGAGACAAGACAGCGACAAAGTGGTAATGCACATTTCACAGCAATAGTCTCATAGGCCATCCTCCCAGTTCAGGTCAGCTCTCTTCTCATTGGAAGTGAGAAGCTGGATTTTCAAATGGAAGCAGCCACGTGTTTCTGCATTGCTACTGGAGAGTTGCTCCTGTGCTCACGTGAGAGGACTGTGGGCAGTGGCTTGGTGGCTGGCACATGAGCTTTCTTGCACAACCAAAGGTGTATGGTAATCGCCATTTAGGCACAGGTGCTATCATCAGAGAATTAAGATTTTGTCTCTGTTGGCTGGACATAATGGCAAGCAAAACAATATGTCATAACTTATGGAGGATTTATGAATTAGAAACTTGTCACATTCTGTCAGTTGTCTCTGTCTTCTACCTTGTCCATAACGACCGGCCAGGCATTGTGTGTGCCCATAGCCAAACACAGGACTATTGAACACACAATCTGATTCCTTAGGGCTGAGTGCAGAGGCAGAAGAGCTGTTTGCCTTGTGACTGCAATGACTTATATTGTCTTTCCACCTAGTAGGGAGACCAAGACAGGTGCTAAATGGGACTTGGACAAGCTCCATGTGAACCACGTGTTGATGCACCACGGCCTCAGCAGAAAAGTGGCTGTGTGGCTTCAAGAAGCAGCAATTTGTATATGAGAAAAGGGAGCATGCCTCATTTGCAAGGACTTAAAATGTAAGCTTTCGGGGTTCTGCAGATTGTGCAGTTGACAAGAAGCATTGTCAAGAATTCCACTACTTCCAAGACTTCAGGTTTTGTGTGCACCTCCACAGGGGTGTAGAAAGACTAAGGTATTTTGGGTAGCACCCAGAGGTGGAACTGGGAGCAGTTGAAAAAAAAATAGGAAGGCAAATACATTCTTATCTTGGAGAACATCACTAGAGGGTGATAGAAGATTTGTTGTATTTGCGTTTCAATCTTAGACCAGGTAAAACCAGAGAATACATGGCAGGGAGAAAGACTCAATTTCAGAAAAGTGGGCTATGGGTTGCCTTTGCATTTTGGCTAAAAAGAATGAGACTGGAGGTATTTTTTACACACTGGGTCAGTTTTTCCTGGGCATTTATTGAACTTGTGTTTGAAAGGAAGCAGTAAAAACTAAATATATGACGTATCAAAAAGAGTCTGTACAACAAATTAACCTTGAAAGAAGAATGTTGTCTCTGCCTTGAAGCAAATGGGGTGCAGAGGAATGGGCACAAAGGATTCCTTACTGGGTTCTTCGGCCTGACAGTAAGAAAACAAAGCAGTGAAAACAATGCTGAAACGAGAGAGAGCTCATGCTAGTGGAAATCTCTAGGCACTGCTGATTTAGGTTCTCATAAAGTGGGGCTTGATTGTAGCATTCCAGATCCATGCACAGACTTGACAGGTAAAATCACAGTATAATTTGTTACTCCTGAAAACAAATTAATGAATGCAATAAAACTTAATGTTTTCTCAGAAATTACATGAGATTAAATGAGATGAGAGAGAGAGGGAAGAGTGAAGGAGAGGGAGGAGCACAGTTGTTCTAGTTAGTACCTATATCCTGTCCGACTTGTCAGTTTTCACTTACTCATCCCTGACTTCAGAGTTCCTTAGTAACTTTTCTTTTCATTCTTCTTCAATCACACCAAAATCCAAAGTGACCTCCTCTTTCAACTTGCTTAATCTGTGCCACTGTCACTTTCCCATTGTATCTATGTACAACAAACTCATTAAAGAATAAATGTACCATATATTCCATGTCAGTTTCTTCATTTGTAGCCCTTGCTCTTTTTCTTTTTTGTTATCATTTATGCAGATGAAAATTTTCCTCAAGAAAGTGTTCTATTTTGATGTTTTCAAATTGTCTGTAGCGAAGTGTCAAAAGAGTGTGATAGGGAAAAAAATGCAGGAAAAGAATTGTGAGCCATAGTATAAAGTTCCAAGTAAATAGATGCAGATTACCCTCTGGGCAGAGTTGGAATCTGGTATTCTGCTTAGCATCCATCTCTTATTCCACATTTCATAGGCGGATGTGTTACCTACACCTGCAGCTTCTGAATGTTTCCCATTATAAGGCCCGTTCTTATGATTGGTGCTAAATTTGCCAAATTGTTTTAACTGTTCAGGCTAAAAGCTTTTCATTCTGAATATCAGCTTCAAATTGAATGTAGAGTGTCTTTGGAGTAAATAATGTATGCCATTTATGTTTAAATTATTTTATTTTCAGGTGACTCGCCAATTCTACAATTTTAAGACCTTAAGGAAGAGGGCATGATTGCCCTCATGCCAGAATGTACCCTTTTTTTTCTTTTTCTGTCTTGCATGGACCATGTAAAACACTCAAGTGCTACTTACATATTTGGCCAGGTTTTGTGGGCGGTTTTGATTTAGTTTGGTTAGTGGGTTGATGGGTTTTTGGTTGGGTTTTCGGTCTTGTTTTTTTTTTTTTTGTTTTTGTTTGTTTGTTTATTTGTTTTTTAAATAAGTCAGCAGAAACTGAAGAATTACGTAGACATTTTTACCACAGAGCCTTTGTCTGCTGATTAGAGCCTACAGGAGACCAACAGAAACTGGGTACAATTTTTCTCCCCTCAGTTTGTGCTTTTGGGTCTTCATTTGACTTTTTTGAGTAAGAAGTTGCAATAAAAGAAGAGTTAGCTTACTCTTTGAGGCAGAGGATATCTTCTTCAGCCAGTGGATTCCCTCTGGTTTAGCTGGACCACCATTTGAGTCAGTCTCTTCTTGCATGGCCATTAGCCAAATAATTTTCTGACCATCCAAGAAACATATCTGCAGACAGGTTTTCAGAATGACTGAGAGCACACGGGAGTGAGTAAAGTGGATTGCAGAAGCCTCATACAGGCAGTATGCGGTCAGGTTCTAGATATGCCAAAAAATCAAACACCAGTCACTTTTTTTTTTTGATAAATATGCTATTCTTTTTTCAGTACTTTGTACTCGCAGGCTGTGGGGTGGAAGTGGAGTTTGCTGAGCCTGCCAGAGGTCTAGCAAAGGCATGCTAAAAGCATCCCTAAAGCAGCTAAGAGGGAGTGAGTACTTGTGCATCCAGTGCAGAAGTTTAAGAACATTGTGTCAAATAAATTGGGAGCCCACCTGAGAAATGAGCATGCTGAAAACAAATAGAGATAAGCCATCTGTTTATCAAGTGGAGCACAGCTCGGCTGGCTAAGAGGGAGATTTATGTGGCTCTGTGGTAGTTTATATGGGTTGAACAAATGGCATTAAAATTGGGAACCCTTGCAACTTCTTGTTCCTGATTCTTGAAAGCTTGATTTTCCAGCCTCAACAATCTTTTGACATAGGTGTTTAAGAATGTATATGTACAATTTCATTAGCATGTTTGGGATTTGCAGTTTCTGCCATGTATGTTATATAAAAACTCCTCTAAAATACTTTGAAACTTTGAAAAATATTTGCAGGAGCCTGTTCCTTGTGTCTCTTGGCCCATTAAGCTAAGTGCATTGACTGCCATGAGGAAGAGAAAAATTAAAACTAGGACTTTAAAAATATATCTAAAATAACTTAGGATCCCTTGCATGACTTTAAAAAAAATCACTATTTTAAAGGCCTGTGTCTCAGACTCTATATTTCACTGAGTTGGTCTGCTGAAAAGCTGCTAAAGTTCTTCTTCATTCACTAGGACATTACACACATATGGCTTTAAAACCAGGACAATTTCATAATTTTCAGAATTCATCTCACCTCTCCTGAACCTCATGCAGGTATAATTTCTGGGGAAATTCCATTTCTTTAGTGGGGGGAGGGAGGAAATACTTCCATGACAGGTTGGCTTTAAAATATAAATGGTGCTGTTTGAAGCAGTTTAAGAGGCAGAAATGCCAGACTGAATCGGGGGGACTGATTAATGGGAAGGTGATGCAATCATAGCTATGTGATAAATTGCTTGGACATTTCTTTCTCAAATGCCCTGCAGTACAATATGTCACACACTTATCACATACATACACATTGCCTACATATGCATGGACAGATGTCTGTGGGCAGGTCTGTGGTAAGCATAAATTAACTGAGGTCCTCTGAAATCCCTTCAAGTTCTGGACCTTTGCTGGTTTGTACCAGTTAAGGACTTGGCCCTTTTTTCTCCGTGTATGTTCACTAAGCTGCAGTGAACCTACGATTATTCCTCCTAGTAAGTGTTGCAAATTTCTGGCTCTTATTTGTAAGTGAAAAAAACCCAAATGTTCCAACATGAAACTGGGCTTAGATCCCAGTTTTCAGTCATACTCTCTGTTAAAGGATGAAGGCTGTTGCATACATCACCTGAGAAGCATAAATCAAATAGTAATAGTGCTGTTGTTTGTCTAAAGAAGTTAGGGAAAGTCTTAATTGCATGCACATCTCCTACTGCATCTAGCCCAATGTCCTGTGTCAGTTGCATTAAGATTGAGAAATCCTTACCAGAGATACAATGCACACAATGGTTACAGTCGCTGATGTAATACTGGCGCCAGTAAGCTTTATTTTATTTAAAAAAATACTACTTTCCATGTACTTCAAAATAGTATAGACATAAAATATTTTTTAAAAAAACAGAAGCCCTGTCTGTGTAATTTGATGCTGAGCCTTTGCAAAACAGGCAAAGTTCCAAATATTTTCCCCTGCTCAAATGGTTTAAAATATGTTTCCAAGGGTGATTTGGCTGGAGAGGCAACCACTGGGGAATTACAAGCTGAAAAGTTTTATTTTTTTGTGAAGATCTATATTTCTGTGAAGAAACCGCAACTGCTTTTAGAGCTGGCCAGGAGCCAGAAATAAGGTATGCTCAAAAAACATTCACCCTAGTGAACTCTCATTAATGAAGCTAAAAGCAAAAATCATTTTTCTTAAAAGACACTGAGACAAGTCCATTGCAAACAGAATATTCAAACTAGTACATAAGGCCCCTATACCCTGGAGACTCCTGCCCACATTTCCCCTACTTTGCTTCCTACTCACACCAAATTTTTGCATCACTAACGTGAAGAGTCATTCTTACACAACTGTTTGCCAGACTGGGGCCTCCCTTTGTACTGACCTAGTGTTTTACATATTCAGTAGGAAGTTGGAAGTCGACTACAGTCGTAAGTAATGCATCATTTTGCATTGCCAAGGGGAGTTTAATTTAAAATTTTGTTATAGCCAAATGTTACTTCTGGCAAAAAGAATGTCTGCAACATTGTTGTTTAGACAAATTAAAGCTATTTTCTTTTTCTTCCAGGTCTGGTCCATGCACCCCTGTAAGGCAGAGAATACTGACAGCTTTCCAGAGCAGGGTTCCTCTTTCTGTCTTTGTGCCCATGTGTAAAAACCATGTGACGCTTTGGAGTACTTGGCTCATGGGAAGCCTGTGAGAAGCCCATTTGGAAGGCACCTGAGCCATCTTCTCTAGGTACCATCTACACTATTTGTTTCAGCATCTGGGCTAAGACCTTGGCAGAACTTAGGTACATTAATCCCATCTGTGTGCTCAGGCTCCTTCTCTGTAAGCATTACCTGCCTTCCTGCACTGGACATATTTTCCTACTGTGCCTAAATCTAGGTAACAGCATGTATCACCTTGCTCCATTAAAAAAAAAAACAACAAAAAAAAAAAAAACTAGAGCAGCTCTTGCATCCCATCTGTGCCCAGGAGAATCTAAGCTTGGATCATGTGTGTATTTCTGACTGTCAGCTTCAGAGGAAAACAACTCTGGTCACTCTTGTTCAGATATATTCCCACTATTGTGGTCAGGACTTTTTCACAAATACCTGGTGGTTAAAGAGATTGCCCAGGAGATGGGAGACAGGAAGATGCACTTTCTTGTTGGCTGGTTCTCTGGCCTAAGTAATCTGACAGGCCTCTTTGCGTGATAGTGCAGCTTTAGCAGGGAAAGTGGGAATGACCTCTCCAGAAACACTTCTCAATTTACTGCCCTCTTAATCATATTTCAGGAAGTAGCTACTTGTGCAGCCTGCTCCCCTACAGTGAAGACCAAAAAGTGGATAAGAGGAAATTTGGTTAATCCTGACCAATATAGCATTTAAGGCAATTCCATGAGTGACTTCAGGAGGACAGTGCCGACCATGTTGCTGTCTGTGTAGTGGAGGAGTCAGTACTCAGAATGGATTCATACCTTCAACAGACCAACAATAACCCTAGTCTGACTTATTATTACTGCAGTTTTAGTGTTCAGTTAACAATGAGTTATTGCACGATAAGAAAGGTAGGGATTATTATATAGACTCTTGGCCTCAGGGAAATGGCATGTGCAGCTATTGCTGTACTTTGATCATAATGCCCTAGGGGTATTGGTATGTATACCAAGTTCTGATTATATTTTACAACTTTCTCTGTTCTTTTACTGTGTCTTTTCTTTCCTTTATGAAAGAAAAGACCAGAAATATTTTTAGCTGTCCAGGGAATAGCCATGGTGCCACAATACAGATTACAGAATGTTTTGCAGAGGTGATCCATCCTTTTAACAGCCCACAAGGAAAATCTGACATTTATCATTTGATCAAACATTGAATGACTTTTCATGTGAAATAATTTTATTTTGATTATCCTGAATGAGCTTATTGAACAAATGTTTTACTTTGTTTTTATACTTTTAATGCAATGTAGTTTAGTGCTCTTCCATCTCTGTTCTTTAATTTACTTTTATGATTTGTCCTAAATAATATCTGAGAACTGTCCTACTGAAGCTGTGCAAACAAACAAACAAAACCCCAAAAATCCCAAACAAAACAAAAAAACCTCTAAAACAACACATAATGGTATTTTGAAGACTGACCCTTGGCAGTCTAATCTCATTAGATCTTCTAGGATAGAGTAGGAAGTCTTTTCTCTGGAGAGTTACTGAATGAGCTCCTCAGTTTTCACACAACTACTGAAATTAGCCCCTTCCTCCCATTCTGTGCCACCAGCCTCCTATTCCACACAGACAGACTCTGACCTGAACACCAAAATGCGCATGGGATAGCACAAGCTAAACTTCTGCTCTGGCATAATCAAAGATCACTTTCTGGAAATATTTCTCCCATTAAATAATATCAGAAAAGGTTGTTCTGATTCATGTGAAGAGTCAGACAGTGGAATACAAAGATTCCTCCACGCCACTGCTAAGCATAATGTAATAATCAGCGTGAATATGTCAGCTTGTATCTGTTTACCATAACCTCTTCAGGCTGAGCCAAACGACCATGACTAACTTCAAAGAATTCAGTGGCACTTATTACACTGCTTGGTAATCTCTTCACTGGTTGTCAAGTGATTCGTGCAGAGATCATAATGCTAGATACCAGACACTTGTGGGAGCAGGTCAAGAGCAGAGCATGTGCAAGGTGAGGCTCTTCTGACTCTTCCCAGCCATGTTCAGCAGATGCGCTGCACTTGTCCATCCTGGGCAACCAGTTCCTTTCTGAAAGGGTTTTTTTCCCTTTGGACTGTAAGATACCCAGGCTGAAGGGTCCATATCTTAACTATGCACTGTGTAAAGAAGTGTGCAAGAGATGTCTTTTGTATCTGCTACCTGCTTTATTAACAAATCTGATTCTGTGAGAAGCAATGAGGAGCCATTCCTGCCTTGCTTTTTTACAGTACCTTTGTGTTGATCAATATACCACTCAGAAGTCTCTTTTTTTTTCAGACTGAAGGTGCTAATTTGTCTAATCTCCACCAGTTCTTTTCTACCAGGAAAGTTGCACATATTAAATTAATTTTACCTTCAGTAATTCTGCCAGGAATATCTAATGACTGCTGTTTGTTATTTTGCTATTTGGACATCTTGATAACAAAAGATATGGAGCACAGAGCAGGATAAAATGAATCAAAATTGTCTATAAATGAGACAGATCTCCTCACCAGGCTGCTCTTTTCTTGATGAGAACCCATAAGACTAGTTTCCCTCTTGAAGGTATAGCTGGTGTTACCCTTAAGTTGTGAAAGGAAGAAAATTCATCTACCTATGGCTTAGTGTTACCATTGCTGAAGTTGATTGGTGTCTGAAAGTCCATTAGACATGCAGCTCACAGCCTTTCACAGAAGCTGGCACAAGCTTCATTATTAATAAAGTCCCAAGAATACATGCATTACAGCCGATTAGCAAACAGCATGTTTTCATGGAAACAGTGGTTATCTCTCTGTGGTGTAGTTTGAAAGGCTCCTTTAAGTTCTGTTCATCTCTGCCAATAGTACAGTGATTAAGTTTCGTACACCCATACCAGTAATGCAGGTAATACCAAGGAACCAGTCCTACCAAGGTTCTCTTTGTAGGAATTGATGCTGGCCTTTAGGAGTGGGTCACATGCATGTTATTTTAGCTAGTAACTAAGTTTAATTTTTAGTGTTAAAACTACATTGACTGCATATATGCACTGGGCTTTTTTCCAGTCAAAGGACGATTACATACACAGTGATCTTTAGGAGACAGTGGAGCTATTCTGCTTGCATTGTCAAACGTAGTGCTGAGAATGAAATATTTCAACAAATCAAGTGCAGTCGTCATCACAATTTGTTTTCCCTTTCAACATGGCAAGTACCTTAGCCCAAAGCCTGTTCTTTAGGGGTAAATCTATTCCATGGTGTATTGTGCTGGAATGTGCAGTAAAAATAAATTATTTCACTTGCACAATCTCTAAAAAAACTGCAGCTGTTCGACTGCATCAGTAAGGAAAAAACACTTGAAAACTTCAAAGCACTGTGGCAAGTTCCATCTGCCTTTCTACGCATGAGACCTAACAACTGTGTCTGCTTTATTCATTAAGTAACCATGGGTCGAGTAGGAAGCTAATCATGCTATAGATACTTCAAAGAAATAGGACATAAGGGAAATTCTGTATTATCACAAATAAAAAGCCCATAGTTTACCTTGCAAATAAATATAGGCTGTTATACATAGGATAAAGCCAAATAAATTTAGGAATGCTTTTATTTTACTTCGAAATATTTTTTGAAACATTAGAAAGTTGGTTTATGTCATTTTTTTTTAAGACACTGCCCACCTTAGAGCAACAGAAAAACAGTTGAGACCCCTTTCAATGATAAAAATTTGAGGAACTGCTGAGTGAAGGAGACAGCTGAAATGAGCTGAACAATAAAAGTTACAATCTGACAAGTAATTTCTGTGTTTCCACGTGTGAGTATGTACTCAACAAATTTACAAAGAGTCTCTTCAATTTATTTTTCACAACCATATATGTGAACTGTGAGGTCTCATCCCACTTCCAGGCTTGATCCATTTAGGATCCTTAACTTAGCTGCAAAATGAATGTGATTCAAGATTCAAAGAAACTCATTTTTAGAAGGGTTAGAACACTTCTGAAATTCTTAAAGTACTCAGGAATTGAAATCTTATTGAAACCATGGACTTTTAGAGAACTGCAGTGTATCCACAATTTAAAAGAGGACATTAGAGAGCACATAATAAGAATTAATCTTGAACACTGTAGAAAAATAACAGGAATATTTTGTAGCTTTACTTGGCAAGTGCAGATGCTTCTTTTAGAAGATGCATTGTAGGTATGCGAGAGCTGTCATTTCTCTTCTGAAACAGTGCAGCAAACTTTAATTTCCTTCTAGTTTTGAACACCCAGAGAGACATACCCTGAATTGTCTGAATTCCTATCAAATCCTATGTGCAATTTCCAGGGGTATCAAATAAATAACAATCCTATATTATTTTTTTTTACTTGCAGTCACCAAAATAAAACCAGAATATTTTCAACAGATAGCATGAAAATATAAAGTGTCCACATAGAGACAAACTATCATAAGTATTGTCAATCAGAAAACTCAGTACCCTTTTTTATTTTAAAAGATTCTTGAAATATATAATTGAGCCAGGAGGATTGGTGAAGATTTCTAAATACTCACAAATTCTTGGATTTAATCTTCCAATACTTAACATATGTTAAATACCAGTTAAAATTCATGCCTTGTTTTTACAATTCAAAATAGTTAAATAAAATATTAGGACCAGCAAGGCACATGTGCTCTGATAAATTGCAGTACTAGGTTAACAATGCATTAACTTTGACATTGACTGTAATATGATCCAGCATTGTGAGATGCACATTTAAGATTCTGGCACTTTTATTGTCAAGTCTGGCAGTTTTGTAGGGATTATTATTATTATTATTATTATTATTAATAATAATAATAATAATAGTAATAGTAATAGTAATAATAATAAATATTATTATTAATATTTACAGGTTACAAGGCTGGATTTTACAAAGTGACAATACACAAGCTCCTGCTCGAAACTGCTTTACATACCTGATAAGGTTATGGAGAGTCTAGAAGTGGGAGCAAAAGTCAGTGCACAAAAGGGCTTGTGTCTTAAGATGCTAGTCTGGAATTTACCTTGAAGTCAACCTCCAGTTCTACTTAGACAAAAATGTACAAAATGTCAGTCATGGATGGGCAAACTAAGGGTATTGCCGGTCTCTTGACACTGCGCTATTTGGATATGATGGATGTGGGGAAATTTAATCCTTCCAGAGGGAATCAGGTGGCACTGTCAGGAGAAAAAGTGCAAACAATTTTGTACTGGAAAAAAACTGTCCATTTTAGTCTTTCTGTGCCAAAAACATTACAGTCTCCAGCTGTTCTGTGTTAAATACGAAATCTACTAGAGAAAAGAATCTCAGAGAAAAGGTTAAACATTGAATAGCAAGTTCCATTGGTTGGATTATGTTTAGATCACATAAAACATACTAAAAATCATTTCCCAGGCACTGTTAAAACATCTGCTTTCTGGATTAGGAAGCTAGAGGTTCAAATCCAAGTCGGGAAAAAACCCTGATAGCCACAAGCTGTTTTCTTTAAAGGCCCTTTGCTGCAAACAAGTGAATTGAGTGTTTGTGATATCTTCCTACTATCCCAGAAATCAGTCAGAGCAGATGGAGAAAGAAAGCAGATGTCCTGCAGACTGAGACGCTGTTGTTTGAAGAACAATGCAAATAATCTTCAAAAAACCAATTATTTAATTTGGGCTTTCCCTTATGTCATCCCTCAAAATCTAATGTTTTCCTTTGTCCTTTTAAATCCAGAAAGAAGACTGGAAGTGTCTGGTTCTTTGAATTTCCACTGACTTTATCTCTGTGTATCAGTTTTCCATCAATTCAGGGGATCACAGCATTCATGCTGGCAGTCATATTTTCCTGCGTGCATTACAGTTTCTATACAGATGGTTTGTCAGTTTCCATTCAGAATAGCACCTCACTTGGGACCATGACTTTTAACTTCTTCAAACTATAAATGCCAATTTTACTGCAAAAGCGGAGTACCATAGGTCAGCAGGGATGAATTTGCTCTGAAGAGTGCCACGAAATCTTATGATATTGCTATAAACCACTGATATCTGGCATTCCTTAAATTCCTGGATTTCTAGACATGTTACTCAAAAAACCAAATGTGTTTCTATTCTTGTAGTAGCCTAGGACAACTACCACCCTCCTCACCCAACAAACAATTGAACATATGAATTAAAGTTCCCCCAATCTATTTTTTGAAATCTTGTAATTTTAAGCCTGTCTCGTGATTTTGGGAATGACTCACAGCTTTTTTATTTTAGAAGATCAGAGTACTGTAATGGAATGCAGAAAGCTGGTTACAGAGTGTTGACTCTTTTTGCCTTCTGTGGCTGACTTGCATAATTGAAGACAGATGAAAACATCCTCTGGTCAACATTTTCAGAGCTGTTTTGAGGTCAGATTTGTGAAAAGAGATAGCAGAAAACATCTTGTAGTTACTTTCTGGTAATTGGTTTTTAATTACTTGTTTGTAAAAAGTATTCCATTGTTTCACCAAAATTATGTTTCATGTAAATGCTTAAAACATCAATAAGAGACCAAATAATAATCTAAAAAATATCTTTATTTTTCATGAAAATATCAAATATTCCCAATATTCTCCACATTTTTTTCTTGAGTTTCTTGTATTTTGGTAGCAGTGCTATAACCTGCAAATTACACTGGATCTGAAAATATTTGCTGAATTTTATTAGTACAGAATTAGCTGTCCACAAATTATGCATGCTGCAATGTCTGGCATTTTATACTAATTCCAAAACACCTAAGCAAGGGTCATTACTACAGTGAAAGTACTGTCTGTCACATGTGCTAATGGCTGAGTATATGGAAACCTAGAGTATACATTTGATCAGATTACTATGGAATCTAGAGATATCAGCCTGCTTTAGGTGCTACTGCCAAGGAGTTAGACCAAAGATTTTATGGAAGTGTCACACTTAAAACCCAGTTTAACAAGGTTGAAGCCAGTATGTTGCTGAAGACGTCTGAGCCCTAAGGAAGATTTGGTGCAGGAGGTGAGGACAGCCTCAGAGGTCACAATTAGATTGCATGATCTGCAATGTCCATTTATTGATATGTGCCTAGGGTTAATTTTCTTTTATATTTTGAATAACCAGATAGACTAAGACAAGAAATCATTACATACAAAGAGGGCATAAATTAGGTGGAGGCTGAGACTTTCTGCTAAATTAATGAAACTGAGGTGTGTGACAACTTGCCACTTTTTTGGCTTTCAACTTTCTTAAGCTGCAGTTCACTGCTGTATCCTGGGAGTTAAAATTAGGCTTACCTTACACAATAGTGCTTGGCTGGGGTTGAGTAAAGCTTAACATTGTTAGATTCTGAAGCAAGGCAAGGCAGCATTTCAGATTTTGGGGTTGTAACCATCAAGACATATAGAGACAAGTGTAATTCCATCACATTTGGCACAAAGGAGACCATGCACCATGTCATGCAGATGGTAGCATTTACATTATAATTGAAACCAGAGCCGCCAAAGGTTATTTAGCATTTGCAAAGCATCTCAGTAGATGATTAATGAATTAAGGTAGCTTATGATTTTCAGAAATCTGAGTATTATCACTTTATTTGACAGCCTATCCCAAGACAGATAATTATGTTGCCGTTGACCTTTTTTGTCCCTTTGTCTTCCCTTTATCCTGCTCATGGACACATTTTATTCTTTCCCTTTCTTACCTCTCCTTTCCTGTGTTACCCTGAGGCAGGTAGAATGAGAATCCCCATGGAAATGAGTCATGTTTCCTGTGTTTTATCTTTCCCTGGTCTGAGTATCCTCATCCTTCTACCTGAACTCTGATGGTTAAACCATATTTTGTTGGATAAATCCTAAATCTCCAATAAGGCTTTAATATCTGAGAAGGCTCTCTGTGATGTCATTTACTGTAGTCGCTCATGTTCCTTGCAAACAAAGGTTAAGACTCCTGAAAAATACTTTTTTTTTTTTTTTTGGATATCAAGGCAAACTTTCTAGAAATTAGAAAAATTACTCAAAATGGTAAAAAAACAGGTAACAAAAAAAAATTCTCAGTTTTCTGACTTCGGTTCTATGTTTCTCTCCAATTCAATTTTGTTTTTCTGTAAAAACAAGAACTCACATTGATTTTGATGAGGAAATGTAGGCTACACAGGAAACATTAGCATCAAAACAATACTGTTTTATACTGTTTTTCTTATTCAGTCACATCATTTGCATGTCTTAAGATGTCTTCTCTTGGAGCACACTTGTTTTTCTCATACACTGTTGGAATGATTTCATCAATTAGTTGTTTTCCTACTGTGTGTTATTTATCTGATCTGTCTCAGTTTTCAGATACTTTGGCACAAAAGTGGAATCTAGTCACATAATACTGCTTTTGATCTGTTTTTGTTCAATGTAAATTTTTTATAAAGCACCACATTAACTATAGGGATAACTATATTTTTGTTGTTTAATTTTTTTCCAAACAGTTTGTCTATAAAATTAATTCAGAAAGGAATACAGAGGGTTCTCAAGCCCCAACGTTGTGTAGTTATGAAATTTTAGCACTTCTTATGGAAAAGATGTGTAAAGTAAGAAAATATACAAAGCCATAAGGTGATGGTTATGGCATCAGTATCCCCCTTGAAATTTTACCTGTGCAGGCCCAGCACATTGCATATCCAGCAATTATCCAGTTGAACTGGTGACAATCCAATCCTTCTCTGTTCCTGAGTTGCTGAGTATAGGTATAAATTCTCCAGTTTAGACAATGTAACTGTAGATTTTAGTCAACTGCTTAGGCATTTTTTCCAGCATTTTGTCCAACTGGCTTTTTTGGCTCTTTTTAAAGCTATCTGTGGCCTTTGGTATCTGGAGCAAAGGAGAGTACATCAGCATGAGCAGACAACTGAGCAGACAAAACATATTGGCCTTATACCTTGAACTCTGTGTGGGTGCCTAGAATGTCCCAAATTGTCCCATTCCAAGTGTGAGGAGCACTTCTTTTGTTGAACATTTCCTTGGTCGCACCAAGGGCAAGGTAAGGTAAGAAGATCACTGGTGATTGCATGATAAAAGCTGTTAAGAAACTGCATCTTTCTGTGAAATCAGGAATAGTGCATAATAATATTTTAATTTTTTAGTTGTTGGAAGAGCCAGCCATCTTACAGTGGTTCAGGTAAGGCACAGGTCATTCCACTAACATAGACAGGAATTGATCTGAGCCTGAAAGGAAACCCACCACAACAGTGAGAACACAACTGGGTGTAGAGCTAGTAACAGTTCTTGATGGGTATCAGAATACAGCTCTTGATGAATATCAGGATTGGAGAAACAACAGAAAAGTGTAAAAGGAGCTTTAAAAAAGAACTGCAGTTCTATCTCTGGATTACAACACAATTACTATATTGGTTAAATGTTTTAATTTTTATTTACAGGAGTAAGTGTGGTTTTTTTCTCAGTAATTAGAACACCCAGACATATAAACCTGCAATTCTTTCTGTAGGTTACTTCTAAAATTGACAAATTATGTCTAAATAATTTCGTGATTGAGGGAATGACTGTGTGTTATTCTTTGTGTGAGGATGAAGTGTCATCTCGGGGCCCTCTGTTTCATACCTCATGCTTGTTTCCATCACCCCCATTCTGCAGGAATGGTTTGTTCCCGCCACACAGACCTGTTGTAGCACAACTTCCCTACTTCTTTATTTCCTGCTTGCAAATGCTTCATCACTCAAAGCACCCTGCCTGAGCAAAGGAGACTTGCTCTGTAGCTGAATCTTTTCTCAGCTTGCATATGTGCCAGTGGAATTGCTAAGGCCATCATCACCATGGGCTGCTGGAGAGAGAGACCCAGCTCTGAACTGGGATTAGGAGCCATCAGAGGTGGTGAGAGTATTCTATAAAAGTGTGCATAAAGTGCAAATTCTCTGACATTTAAAGGACATGCTTCTTTTACCACAGAAGCAAGTACTGAAAGTCTGAAATGCTCATTGATGCAGAAGGCTGCCACAGATGCAACTTTTTCCAAGAAGGTTATAACAAATTGGTGTGGTTCAGTATTTAGACATGCTTTACATTTTCAAAGAGTAAGGATAAGAACCAAATATTTAACCTAGTATCTTTCTAACAGACATAAGTTGGAACCATTCCAGTCCACTTTAACCCCTGGACATAATGTTTACTCATTAGACAGTCGAAGGCCAGCTGTTATAACATGCATAGCTCTGCTCCAGCACACTGCACAAGTAGGTGTATTTATACAAGCTTGAGGGATTACTGGCAGACAAATAACACACAGAGGATGATGCTTATAGACAGCTACACTACGGAAAGCAGAGCAAGGGAAAGGATCCATGTTTCCACTTTGCAAAATAAAATCCGCAGGCAAATCTCTGCTCTACTCAGAGAGCAAATCATCAGGAGTACAACACAGCAGGACTTATTTCCACTAAGTGGCACATTTGCCCTACAGTTCGGTTTGAAGCAGTCATGACCCATGTAAAGTGCAGAATTTAAATTTGTTTACTCTTATTTTCCTTGGGGCTGTAAGTCATATTTCCCCTCTTAACACTGTATGGTTCCAAGTGTGAAAACAAAATATAAACCCGGATTTTTTTTTCAAATTTCTGTGCTTAGTTGTCTCTCAGACAAAGTCTAGCCTTGGTTGCCTTCCAATTTTGCTCTACCCAAGTCTATAAAGCCACCTGTCTGTCTTTCTCTCTGACCCCCTTGCTCACAGACAAGTACACTGGGACGCCAGACTTCTTTGCTGCTAGCCCTAGCTTTGGAAACCTCAAAACATTTTCAACCCTATGTACATGGTCACACACTAATCTAGAAGTGCTCTGTAAACTGGCAGCTTTCCTGGTGCTTGAATGCTTGTAGCCTCATCAGATTGCTGTGATTTATGGATGTGTGTAATTAATTCAGAGCAAGAAGGTCCCATAAGCCTTTCAAGGAGCTACATTTATCAAGCCCATCAAAAATTTTGGCTCTCTGACTCTTGTCAGAACTATGTATTCTTTATTTCTGCGCCTGATTTAGTTATGGAAATCCTAGTTTATAGCATTTTCCTATTAAATATGTAGATTCCCAAAGGCAAGTTAAAATAGCGAAGCACTTGGAATGAAAAATTGTTGAACCTTTGGCAAATATTTGGTATCCACTTTACAGTGGTAGAAATTACTCTTGGTCATTATTGTTATTGGAAGCAGTCTTTCCAGGCTGAAGAGATATTGTTTTATTAGAGGGATATAGCCAGAAAGTGACATTTTCTTCATTTGTACCATGGCTTAACTTGCAGAAGCTCCTGATGATGCATTACCTATAGACCCATTTGTAGTGCACAGGGTTGAAAAGATTTCAGGACCTTCTTCCCACCATCACACTTGTGCTTCCTCCTGCGAGTGTTTCAGGCACACCATCTTTGACTAGTTTCTCCTCTGATGAAATGAGGTCATGAATAGACCTCTTGTATTTCACAATTGAATTGGAAGGGTTTGTGTTTATGAAGTGTTTTGAACATGAATGTACCAAGTAAAAAAAAAAAAATATAGCCAGTCCCACTTTATTTGTAAAGTCCAAAATGTGGGTTTCTATGATTTAACACCTGTATTTATGAGTGAACTGCTACATTGGATAATAGTTAGCCCTATAAGCAAACAGCAAAGTTTTCACTAATGGCAGCAGGAAAACAAGAGTATGAAAACCATTATGTGCCTGTAGGAAGAGGGTGCTGAGCTAACATTATCTATTGAGACAACTAAGTTCAGGTGCTGTTTTACCATCCACTGCTGTCCACTTCACCTGGATGACAGAGTAGAAATTTATGTTGATTTTTGCCCTTTCTGGTGATACCCCTACAGCCATTTTGAAATGCAGCTCAGACATTGCAGGCTATGGCTTCCCCTGGCATAAAGACAGTGGGATCAGACCATGGTGGTAACATTGCTGGTAACATCCAGCAGGAGCATGGCTGTCTTGGTAACATTGCCAGGGGATAAAGAACAGAGAAGGAATTTATTTTAAGAAATCCTGCATGTTAACAGTAAAATGTTTCAATTTGGAGAGAGAGAAGTCTGTATTTCCCATAAAAAGAGAAGGCAATGCGCCATGATCCCAGCAGCAGAATCAGGTGCTGCTTTATTTCAGATTTTCACTGCAGCCAACTTTGAATACCCAGGCTTTGGTCAGAAGGGAGTTTAAGACTTCCTGTGATGTCATTGTTTCTAGAGACTTGCTGAAACCTTTGCAACCAAAGATGAGCTAGGGGTGGCAAGAGTTCCTGCTGGGAAAGCTGGCAGGCAGCGGTTAGCTCAGTATTTCTAAATTTGCAGGTGCCTGAGTCCATCTCAGGTTGCAGGAATAGGAGGAAGCACTGGGATAGGTGAGAGGGAGCTTGTAGTCCTTGTAGTCCTAACTGGACTCATCCCCTTGTAGTTCTAAATAAGAACTGGTTTGTCTCTCCCTAACTCCGTAGAAGTGCTTGTGTATTAGCAAGGAGATGGAAATATTCACAGGATGAGCTCTTTTCCATTTTTCCAAACAATGTAGAATGGATTATTATGGAATTTCTGTTCCTACAAAGGTTAGAGTAAATTAATACCAAGTCCTTTAAAAAGCGTAGTACTGCTGCTTGCCTATCACCCAGCAGAGGTTTGCAGGCCTCATGACATGGTGATGTTAGGTTCTCCTTCAGTTTTCAGACAGGCTGTTTTTTTTTTAAAGGCTACATTTGCAAGCCAAATGGCGCCTCTATTATTATTGCCAATATCTGGGTAAGCAATGTGCAATATTGGGAGGAATTAGCCAGTCATGTTAGTGAGAGCAGGGGGCTTGAGGAAGCTGCCTGGGAAGGGTCAGCAGGCAATGAGCAGGTGCAAGTGTGTCAGGGTTAAACATTCATTTCCCCCATCTTCCTTTCCAACAGCATTTGTTTATCTCACAAGGACATGTGAGAGAGGTTCTGGAGACCAGCTGATTTCAGAAACTTTTGAATGAAAGCTAGGCATCTCCCATGGTGTAAGTTCTGTGCTGACAGGATTCAAATCCCCTTGTCAGACAGGATGAAGTCAATATCTTTGCTCCCAAATGGATGCCTCCATGTTCACAAAACCATCTTCCTCAAAGATTCAGACTAAAACACTTATCTTAGATTTTAAAATTAACTTTAAAGCAGGATCTTTAAGATATTAGCATTCAGAGTGCTAAGGAAAGGGTTTTGCAGTTCTCCAAACTTGCCAGAGTTAAAATTAATTGAAAATTTTCAGCTGGTGTGACTTGGTAATTATGATGGTTGAGGGCTCCTTTAGTTTTCTCACTGCATACTTAACTCCTTAATACTTTAGTAAGAGAAAATATTACTGTAATTTTTTTGGTGTTAAGGATGGAAAATAAGTAATGTTCCAAGTCAGACACTGATGTAGGCTTTACTTTTAAAAAGTAATCTGCCATATTTACATGTTGAAAAATGAAACATGTTGAAAGGCTAATGGTAAACACTCCATTTTGGGGACATTTTGTTGAACCAATTCTAGCTTCATATGCAAGTCCACCTCTAAGCTTGTGAAATAAATAGTCTTTCTGCAATACATAGGTAAACCAATCTGCTGTCTACATGCTCTGCTAATACTGGCAGCCAGCCAAGGAACAGATCTCAATTAAACAGATTAGGCCACAGAAAGCATAAATGTAGAATTCAGGCAAATTACCAAAAAATGGCCCTCATTCAAACAAACCCCACATTTGAAATCTAGGTATAAGCTGCCCTGAAATTTCAAAAGTACTTTTGAAAAAGCTTGGTAGCCTTGAGCAGCTTGATATGTTTCAAGAGACAGCACAGTATGAAGCCACTTCACTTGAACACAGGCTGGATGTTTTTAAAGGTATCATATCGAAGCCAGTGCTTGCTTTGCCTGCTTGGTCAGAGCAACTAAATGATACAATTTCTTTCTAAATAAACAAATGGGGCTCATGGGCTGCTAAGATTTTTTTTTTTTTCCAAATACTCAGTCTCAGATCTGATCAGCTGCCTCTGAGCTCAAACAGACTGCCCTCTATGCTGGCTGGCAGGAAGGAGATTTTATCTCTTGCGTGCTTAGGCCCCCATAATTGCATCTCACTCCTGACTCCTTCAAAATAACGAGTGTATCCTCTCCAGAGTTTGCAGAACACATGCAGAGGAAATAGCAGGGCTGCAAGCTAACTTGCACAGAAATTCCAAACAGATGATGGAAAAAGCGGTTGTCAAACTGAGAGCACTTGAGAGATTTTCTTCTTCCAAGAGGACTGTATATAATCCAGTAAATAGCCTTCCCTGGAATTGATTGACCCTATCTTAAGCAAGCTGTTACTTATTATTCCAGCACCATTTTGCCAAACACTTTTTAAATGTACACAGGAAGATTCCAGGGTATAATATTCCCCCTTTATTGGCAGGCATATAAAGTATGCTCGAAAAATAAAGAGGGATAAAGAGGCCCAAAAGCAATAAATGATGCTTTGGAGGGGCGAAAGAAGCTCATAAAACAGAGTTATTTCTCCAAGATTCTTACATTAAAACAAGGTGATTAAAATAATTCCAGAAAACTAATGTTTGTTTTGCTGAGATTTTCCTTGAAAAGATGATGTTTTTCCCCACTTGTCCTTGAAGCCCTCGAGCATTTACTTCAGTTTCTTCAGATGTAGCCTGCATTACTCAGTATTGGAACAAGGTATTTTCAGGCCAGATTTTCAGGTGAAGCATCAGCGAGTCCTTAAGAACTAGGAAGAGCTCATGGTGTTAGTTTCCTCATCTCTGGAGGCTTTCCTGCCTCATTAACACACCCACTTTCAAAAATAACACCTATTTACCAACAGTAATTCACAAAATACCTCTGACAGGCCAAGTAAAATGGTTTTCTCAATTTCTGAGATAAAAGTATGGAGCCACACCTACAGACAGCATAAATAAATCCACCTCTTTTTAGGCACAGAGGACAGCACTAACATACACCAACTGAACTTCCATCTAAGTTCAAAGAAAATTTCCTTAGCAAAGATACTCTTGAATGGAGTCTGCTCTGAAATAAGAGAATTGGTATATTTGTACCTGGAATCTGTGCTCAGGCTTTTGCCACACATGCCTAAGGTGCCTGGTCTGTAGTAAGGCACTCTCTTCTTTCACCTCAGTCTTTGGGGTTATTGCCACCTGCACCACCTTTTGCCTGTGTCCTTAGTATCCTCACTACAGCAGCTTTTAAAATGGTGTTTCATGGGCAATTGTACCCTTTCTAACTAGATTAACTTCAAGAGTAGAGAAAACTCCTGTGAAACAAAACTTCATTTAGAGTAAGAAAAAAAAGAAAGAAAGTAAGATCAGGAAAATATTGGTGCTCTTTAAAAAAAAAAAAAATCAGAGAAAGGATTTCTGTAGCAGGATATTGAAGGGTCATATCTTCTGTCAGAAATGCACCCTGTCACTGCAGCCAGATTCTTGTTCAACCTATTTTTTTTTTTTTAGAAATCTGATATAATGGTATTTCCAGATATCTTAGTACATACAATTGCAGCACTTAATGATCTTACTGCTAGAAATAATTCTCTCCAAACTACTTAATACATCCTCGGTATAACTTAGGCTCAGTGGACATGGAAAAAAAATTACAGTTTCCTTTTACATAATTTAAAGAATACAGTAACCACTGTAGTCAGCTCTTCTTTAGAGTCAGTTAAGATGCCCTCTTGCTCCACTTTTCCTTTGCAGTCAGTACATTCTAGACTCCTGATCATTATCCCTCAGACTCTCACTGATCTTCACCATGCCTGGACTGCAAAATCCTCTCTTCAGAGCTTCATGTCTCTACTGAGACACTTCCCCTGTCACCATCATCATCTTTTCTGCTCTATGTCTCTTGGCCAGTCCTCTCCCATTGCGTCTTTGCATAGCTGCCTCCTTGTAATTCAGAAAACAACAGAGCTGCATTAACCTGTAATAAAACACGTATTTGTATGTCCTGATCTTCATTACAGTGATCAAGCGGACCTCTGTACCGAGAATATGCCTTGCTGTCCTTGCACAGTGCTTGCCTGGTGACCTTACTGTGCCTTGTGTTCCTTCGTCATCTTCCTGCTACAAATGTCACCTTCTCTCAGCTTGGACTCTTGAAAGGGATAAAAAGTTAATGTTGGTCTCAGGTTACCTCTCCTGCAACGTCTTCATTACAAATCCATTTGCCCTAACAGGGTTAGTAATCTTAATTTTATTTTTGAGCACTGTGGGATGATTCTGCACTAACATCAGACAATTCTCTGTCCTGTTTTTGTCTGACTGCAAAGTTTCCCCTGAGAAGCTGAGATGATTCAGGTAACATCTTCTCAGGTAACAAATTTGACGACTTTTAATCTTTTAATCTCAGGGGAAAGTTTGTTTCCTTAATTCCAAAGGTGCCTTAGCATTCTTTGCCTACAGTTTATACAAAAAAAGAAAGAAAACTGACCTCAGCTATGGCTGTCCTCTGATTAAGTCAGAACTAAACGACTGTGAAACAGTTCAGGGGATAGCATTATGAGCAGAGTGTTTCAATGTGTACATTAGAGTAAGTATCCTCAGTTCTTCCATTTTTCACAAAACTTTCTTTGAAACAGTTTGAAGAAGCAACTGCTTTGTAGCTTGGTTAGTGGGTTGGTAGAGAAACTTTCTGCACTCAGGCACCCTCAGTTCCCCAGCTTGTGCTGAAGTATTAGGGACACCTATGCAAGAAGAGAATTCAACATTATAGGTTGCCACAATATCTGACTTTTTCTGGAAGGCTCATTTTGCCAAGCTTGTTTTGCTTTGATTTTTGAGTACGAAAAGATTGTTTTCAGTTCTCTGACCATTTCACTCACAAAAGGGAGTTTTTCCCCATTGTTTTTAGATTTTCTTTGATTTTTTTCCTTCACTTTTCTTACATAGTGTTGCTTTGTCCTTGATGGCTTTCTGTTAAAGCTCAGCTTTTTATTCTCTTGAGTTAACTAGCCAACTGCTTCTAGGAAAGAATGGATAATTGTTGTGAAAATCTGGGGACATTAGGCATGCTCTAACTTTTGGTGTACAGCCAAGTGGTTATTTGGCTTCTTGCCTTTGGACTGATTTTGTTTTAGTCTTCTGCCCACTTATATTTTATATTTACCAGGCAGGAGAAGGGTCACAAGCCACTTTGAATAGGTGCAAAAGTTGGGCCAAAGAACATTCTATTACAATTACCAGAACCTCTACAGTACAGTACTTGCCACATAAATGCCTACACCTGAGAAGGAAGAAACCTTACCCCATTTTGTAGGTGGAAATCTGGAATCCAGAACAAACAAATAAAATTCCTGATATCATGTAGGTCTTTACATAAGGAACGAGACATAATTCCTATGTCTGTAGTGGCAAAACAGTATCATTTCTATTTGAGATTGAGCAGGTCTGAATTCTTGTATCTCCCTCATAATCTAAAATAAATATGTCATAGCACATTTTAGGTTTCCAAGGTACACAGTTTTTACTGTTACAGAAGCAGTGGAAATTCCTGTTTCCCAGCCTGTCAGGGATGTCAGTGTCTTGTCTGGAGCACCCAAAACACCATCAATACTCCAAAGCTACGCCCAAGTTTCCTCAACAAACACATTTTCCCCTACATATGGATTACTTTCACTTCTTAAATAGAATCCTCCTCCTCTTGCATTTTTCCAGTGGGCTTGTAGCAGAAAGCTGCAGTTTTTGGGTTTTTTTTAATATCAGTATTCAATTTCCACCTTTTTTTCCCCCATTTTAATCTATACATATCTTTATATTTTGAGTATATTTAGGTATGTATTCAATAGATATGGCCTTCAAACTACCTGGCTGTCTCAAGTGTTTCTGCAGATTTCCAAATGTTTTCCTCAAACATCTATATTTTGTTTACATTCTTTTCTTCCTCTCTATTTTTTTTTTGCATTAATATTAAGTTCAGATGTCATTGAAAGCATTATCTGTGGATTAGTGGTACATTACAGTGAGCACTGCATTTGAAGGAAAATATTTTCACTCTAGCATATCTTTTATCATTGAACTGTAAATATTCTTGAGATTGCTTACAGTATTCTTTCATACCACTCTTTTATCATTTGAGTTTTTGAAAATCAGGCTATAAGCCATTAACTCTCAGTTATTCTTGGCTGAAGCTGAATAATTCAGTTGGTATTTTCCAACAGTGCTGACTCAGCTTTGCCCTTAGATGGGATGTTAAAAAGTAGAAGACAGGACCATGTGTCCATATTGGGTCTAAAGCAGTAGGGAAAACAATAAGGACTACAAGGAAAAGAATAGGCTGTAATCCAGAAAATATGTCACTGAGCATAGGCTTAGTACACCTATCTGTTGACAGTCACCTTCACTTCTAGTTCCCCTACTTAGAAAATAATTGCCCCTTTTGCATAGGCAAAAAATGGTTGATGGATATACAAGACAAATTCTGTAACAGAAGAGAAAAAAATTACTTGCATAAAGCGGAGACATTGCAGAGATTTTTAAAAATTCAAATGAACAATGAGGAATAAATAACACCTCCCCTTAACACCTTTGCTGTGGAAAAAGTAAATTAAATTTTCAGACAGGAGCTTTGAAATTAACTAAATGAAGTCAATTGTCTCTCCAACACATATTAATTAAATTCATTTTCCACAAGGGGACCTAGAAGCCAAAGGTTTTCAGTGAGTTCAGAGAGTGACATGACAGGTACA
The DNA here is from genome assembly GCF_048771995.1 of Taeniopygia guttata. Classification (NCBI taxonomy): domain Eukaryota; kingdom Metazoa; phylum Chordata; class Aves; order Passeriformes; family Estrildidae; genus Taeniopygia; species Taeniopygia guttata. Next base: position 15,247,684 of record NC_133063.1, on the reverse strand, counting down.
TGGAGGTTGCTGTCAGATGTAATGGAAATATCTACCTTTGGAACCCTGGTTTCCCTTAACTCATTCTTCCATCAAAATTTTCTTCTTACCACTGGTGAGAAACTTGCTTTAGTGGACTTAGCTCCTCATTTTCTTGATTAATTCCCAGGTGACATTATTCCACATTGTAAAACCCAACAAAATTTACCCCAATATAACTCAGATTGGGAGAAAAATTCCACTCTCATACTGCTACCATATTTTTACTACTGTTCATCCTTCCTTTTAAGAAAGGGTTGTGAGACTTTTTATCATTCACAGTTATACAGTTTGAGTATAAATTATGCTGTAAATTTCACCAATATAAATCCAGGCAAATTCTTTGGGATTTACTGACAGTGTTCCATGTAACACTATGCAGCTAATTCAGCTACAAATGTGTGAAGTTTTCTGGACCTAGATCCTTGCTTCAGTAATGAAAGGCTCAGAAATAAGCTGGTAATTTTTCAGAAGCAGAACAAAACCACATTGCCTTTCCCTAGTATTGTAAACCAGCAGAAAAATTAAAAGCACTTTTCTATAGCTCAATTTTGTTTTACAATTAGGTGGGAGAAAAATGTAATAGAAAGCTAATATTTGCTTGGGATTTGCATCCTGTTTTTGCCAAAATAAAAAATTCTTCTGGCAATTTGTGATATTTTTGATCTGTTTGCACATGCTTCTCACTGAAGAAGGCATCCACAAAAGCTAATTTTTATTCTTCATTTGTGCTAGAGGGGGTATCCAAAGTATAGCTAAGACTAAGTATCCGGCACAAGCATCCAGTGTTAAGTACTGTACAAAGAACAGTAAGAAGCATTTCCTTGTTCAAAAGGAATCAGAATATATTTCCTTAAGTACTTCAGAAGTTCTGAGTGTTCCATTTCATTCTTATGGCTTTTAGTTACATGTATAGCACTACTTATGAACACTTCCATCTTAATCTATGTCACTTGATCTAAAGTTATGTTGATACAACTCTCACAATATGTATGAAAAGACAGGAAAATGGCTTTGTAACTGTTATGGCAAAGTGTGAATGTTCTTCTGGTTTCTGTGTATTTAATAAGTATGAATATGTGAAGAATTACAACACTTAATTTAGAAACAGTAAACATCCCCCATACTTTACGTTGATAGTATTATATAGGACATGCACAGAATTGCAGTGATGTAATTTCTTTCCCAAGAAGTTATTATTGAAAAACAATGGCCAACATAGTGCAGAAATTCTGGTAATATTATTTTTCTTTTTTTTTTTCTCTTTTTCTCCTATATGAAGGGTTACTTGATCATAAACTCTGCAGGTGTCTACTGCTTTGACCCAGTTTTCTTGACATAGGGCAAGTTGGTAGGTCTTTTTCTGAAAAGTAAGGTAATTGCTCCTTCCCTGAGAGAGTAGGAGATGGAGTTTTTTCATAAAACACAGTTAAACTAGGGTACCATACCACCTTCAGCCACTCAGTGAACCTGCTAGAGAGTTTGGCAATGGTTAGAGCATCCCAAGGGTACAGAGCCATCAACATCCCTGATGCTTTCTTATCTTTGTCCCTTTCACTCAGGAAATTAATAAGACAAAGATCAGGCATTTTTAAAAAGGTTCAGCAGCCTTTAGTGTAATAATGTTTTGAAAGATGGGTACACATGAGGTACTTATGCAGGTGAAGAAACCTGCTCATGTCCTCCAGTAAGCTGCTGTAGCCTTCCTATTTCCACAAAGCTTGCCAAGTGTCTCCCAAAATTATACAAATCATTAACACTGATAACATTTAACTTCTCAAGTACCGGTTCTGCTTATAATGTCCCCATCAGCCATTCACTGGCTTGTTGCAGCTTACTGCTTCTATCTCTTTCCATATTTCTCCTTTCCTGGATTCTTAGCCTCAATATTAGCAGTTTTAGCAGTTTTATTACAACAGCTGTTATATTTGATGTGTTTTTGCGAAAAAACCTCAGTTGCCTCAATCTAGTGAATCCATATAATCTCTGCTTTCACTTGTTAGGAAAAGAGCATTTGTGTCCCTCATGTTTGCAGAGAAAACCATGGAAACAAAAAGCAAGTGAACCTAAAAAGTTCAGAAACCACAAGGTGACTAAAAAGGGACTTAATCAAACAAGCAAACAAGCAAGCAAGTAAACAAACAAACAAACTTATTACTTTTGAAACAATATCATAGCAAGTCTTTTCCAGTCCTCCCACATGGTTTTGATATGCAGTATATTTAGAGCTTTGAGCAGATGCTGAGCACAACTTTTTGTAATTACGCTAATCAAAAAAGTCAGAATGGAATAAAAATCCCTGCCTCCCTTAGTGCACTCTGCATTTTCTTCATCTGAGTCAGTGAGTAATATTGCAGAAAATTCTGCATAAACACACACCATGCTATTACTAGCTGACCTTCCTTTTTAGAAGTGTGGAAGAAAATGGCTCCATTATTTGCTGTTATTTACCAATTGCTGTATAGCTAGTCAAATGAAAAATAAGTTTTAAAGAACCAGACAGAGATCTTGAAGGATTTAGAAAGCAAGAAACTACATGCCAAAGATCAAAAGGTCTGGCAACCCTTGCACCCAATATTAAACATATTTTGATTAATTTTTCATCTCTTACTTTCACTTGTTTAAATGGCAATGCTGCTGACATTAAAAAACCCTGACATAACAGCGTAATTTTTCAAGAGAGGCTAACTTCAAAAGGCTTGTTGGGATATGATGAAAGGATGCAGCAAATTTACAGGGAGTCAGCTTCCAAATTCATCATTCAAATAAAATAATAACTGGCTCTGCAGATCTCTTTTGAGCATGAATCACTGTGGCCAAATGCCGCACATTTATCCCAGACGGAGAGGTAGTGCTGTAAGGGGCCCCTTCATGGCTCTGCAGGTCTTGCACAAGGTAATGAAAGAGCTCCCAGAAGCATCTGGTATCAGTTTCTCCTTTGCTGTTGCAAACTGCTGGTGTTATAATCAACTCTCCATGCCATTTTTTTTTTTCTTCCTTTGTAGTCCTTGCAAGAGTTTTCTCTCTTGGATTTTTGATTTACTGTTCAGTTATTTCTTTGTAGTTTTGTGATAGTTTCTGACAAATGGCTGAGCATTTTGAAGGTCATTCTTCAGAAATGGTTTCTTGGATTGAGAGGAACAGAGAGACCAAGATTCTGGTGATTCTAGGTCACCTAAAAGAATAATGATATGGCATTAGACACAGGGAGATGCAAAATTGCATCAGAACATGAGGGTTTATGTGTCCCCTGTCTGCTCCATGTATTGTGTTTCTGCAAAATGTAAATTCCAGGTATCTTCATTTTGTCATGCAGGACAAAGGATTTGGCTCCTGTTTTCTGGCTCTGTCAAGGAAACAAATTCAATCAAGATTTTGAAAGCTGATTTTTCCTATAACATTGCACCTTGCAGCTTTTTCATAGATCTCAGGACCTCACAGCCTCCCTTCACTTGCATATGTAAACCTGTGAGTTCATCTGCAAATAAAGTCTGTGCCAATATTTTGATGAATTTTCTCCTGGTTGTGTTGGAGCCATGATAAATATATGGCTTTTTCCCTTTTTTCTTCCTGTGATGTTATGTTTTGGAGCAAAGGTGATGACAGACACCCCCATAGTACAGTATTCATATAGATGCTGTTAATTAAAGTTTGTCCTCTGAACTGGAAAACTATGTGGGAACAGTGTGCTGTATTCATTACATTACCTTCCATTTGACCAACAAAGTACCATCTTGCTCATCTAATTGTAAACCATCTCAGACAGCGTCAGTAATATTCCTAAAGATCTCTGAAGACCTTTTACAGAAGTCCCTGTTTAGAAGTTGCCCTTGTCCTCCAACAGAGACCTGGCAAGAATGAGAAGTCCCATCTTCTGCTCAATACTACCAGGCCCTTTGCTTTAGACTTATCTTCTATCTTCCTTCAATAAAGAAGGAAGGAGAAAGAAAATGCCTGTAGAGTCTTTTTCATAATAATACAACTACTGAGGATCTAGAAGAATTGCCACACAGCAGGCTTCAATGAAATAAGAGGTGTTTTTTTGAACAATGCAGACTCAACCAGCTGAGCTAAAATGATAAGCACAGAGGATAGAGGAATTGGCGGCTACTGAGGCATCTCCAGTTCATAAAGCTACCTTTTCACTGAGTCTTGGAAGCTTTGAGGCTGTGGCAGAGGAAGGATTACCTTGTTTCCATAGGTTTTTCTTTGTAGAAACCTGTATAATTAGCAAGTGTGTCAGATGAAGCCTCCCTGTGAATCAACATCATTGTTCTTGGTAATACAGCTGGTTTTATCAGGACTGTAAAGCAACTCTGAATGTTCACATTGTGTTTTGTATTCTTTCTGCATGAGCCTCCTGCCTTCTGTACTTTAAGACTTTTTGTCTTGGGTAAAAGATGGATTATAATTTCTTAAATTGCCTGGGATGTTTCAGAGAAAGAAATGCATTGAGTCCTTTAAAGTGCCTTCAAAACCTCCATCTAAATGCTTAGAAGCTAAAAGTAGCTATGAAATACAGAAATATTTGTAACTGAAGAAATATTGTAACTGAGGACTTGGTCTGCTTATCAAAGGGCTCCCAAGTCCAGTTCCATGCATGTCTAGGCCTGGTATTCAGACACAGGCACTAAAATATTTTCCATTGACTCCCGTCTTAAACAGCTAATTTTGCAGAAAGGCAAGAGATGTTGCTTTTTTTGAGCACCTGGGTCCTCCTCCAGCATCAGACTCTGAAGCAGCAGTTGCTAAAGGTGGTTCAGCCCAGCTGGTCCCAAAGCACTCAGACCATCCCTCACAGGCTGGCTGCCCAGTGCCAGGTGCCAGCCTGTGAGCAAGGAAAAAGCTGTTCGGCTCCGCTCTGGCTGCTGGAGGGAAAGCTAATGCCAGCTCCTTCACACTGGAGGAGGACTTGTCTCCCTGGCCTGGGGTGTGTGGGATGGGAAGGCAACAGTACGGGTACAAAAAACTCCTCCTTTTTGGGCCTTTTCCAAGAAGACTCCCTACCCATGACAGTTCAGAGTAGGAATTATTACACTGAAAGGGCTGCTATCTATGAAGAGGTTCTTTTTAATGGAATAATGTAATTTCCAATGTCCACAGCTGTCTGGAACGCAGTTATCCTTTGAGTTTTGCTGCAGGAATGCATGACTTATATGTTGATTTATGTAGTACACTCAGCAATAGTAAGGAAATGGCAATGCTTTGATCTTATTCCTTTTTTTCCTTTTTTTTTTTTTTACTGGAGGTGATAATATGGAAGACTGTATATTCTACATTCAGATAGGCAGTTACTTTTCTTGTGTTTATTTTCACATTATATCTTCTTCAGTTTCAGTAGATGACCAAAATTTTTATTTTTTTTCCTTTGTTGTATGATCAATTGACCAACGTAAAATCATGAAATGCCTTTTCAGAGAACAAAAGGTAGCCTGTTTCCCACTGATAAAAAAGCTGTTTTAGCACCTGTAAATCTGTTTTGCATTTAATGGAAAACTTTATTCCATGTTGATAACAGGATCAGAAAATGGGCTCTGACAGCATGTTGTGATTTTACAGTATCCAGGGGTAAAACTTGAGCTAATTATGAGCACATGGCTTTCAAAAGTCATACTTTTATATTTAACTCCATAAATCTTGCTAAGTGAAATCGAAACCTATGTCTACAGCATTTGCTAGTCATTAGGTTATTAATTGTTTTTGCTTCTTGATTCATACAAGCTGAGAATGTTTGGAGGTGTTTTTAAAGAAATGGATGCAAAAAAATAGGAAGTACTTTCTCTCCCCCCTGTAACTTCACAGGAGATGTTTCTGCTGAACTGCTGAAGCTAAAAAATCTGATGGCCTCCTAAACAAAGGCCTCTCTAGAAGAGTTTTTCAGCACTGCAATTTAAATGGTGTCTAGTTTCAGCCCAGAATACCAAGGTCATAATTTTAGGCCATAGATGGCTCTCCCAGATGTCTTTGGTCAATTTAATCACAGTTTGCCTGAAGGTTGTGCTTTCAGGTAATCCATCAGGACATAATGGTAAATCAAAACCTTCTTCCAACTCAATAAGTAGGATATTTTTAGTTTGTGTTAAGACTGACATTGGACAGGAACTCACACTGGTTTATAATATTAAGCAATGTCAACGGTTACTCTCATTTGTCACAAATACTATTAGAAATGTTTTGGCAATTATTATCAAAAAGTTTGTTGTGAATTTTTTTAAACCGTAATTCAGATAGGAACTACTACACGATCTTTTCAAGCTTTTAGTGAGCATTAATTCTTGTTTAAGCTGCTCACTGCTTTACTCCAGTCTAGACAGATACACCATATCTTGGCCTGATGTTTCCATCAGAGTGAACCTCAGATGAAGTGTTTTAATTAACTGATTTTTGGTTGTGTATAGGAGGCCAAATTGGATTTGGATTGTAAATATCTCTCTGAATGGGATGGAGGACTTGTCAGCAGTCTGCCACCTTTGTTCACGTTCAAGGAGTTTTACAAGGCAAAGGGGAAGGGAAAACTGGTGTCACATGGAAAATTATAGAAATCATGAGATGCCCTTCCAGTAGATTGTTATGTGAGAGTCTGCACTCTCACACTCATTTATTCCTGCTTTGGGGATCTATTGTAACTTTAGTCTTCCAATAAAAGCAGATGTTATTTTTTGCCTGGAAATTAAAAATCACTTTGTGAGCACCTGAAGTTAGCCAGCATGAGAATTAAAAGCACCATACATTCAATACAGCAATGTAATGACCCTACAATGTATAAGCCAAGAGCAAGAAACACTGCCTGTGCTTGAATCACCATTTTAAGTCAATGGATAGCAATTGCAGGAACCAGAATTTGGCTAGGATGCTAAAAGCAGCAGGCTTGTGACGTCTTCTATGAGGGCCATAATGCCCAGCAATGTTGTGGCCTCGTTTTTGTGCCATGCTCAAAAAGGGAGCAGCAGTATGTGGTGTGCCCCTTTGCCACTTTCAGTAGAATATCAAGTGAGTGTGCTTATTTGATAGTGTTAATCCTTATGTACATAGATACTTACACTAAACACCCTTAACAAATTAATGTAACAAGCATGGGGAGAGCTGCAGCTCTAAGACTTCAAATTCACTTTGAACTATATTTACAGTAGGTACTGTCAACAGTTTCCCTGCCAAAGCCATAAACCATCTCTGCGGGATAGACTAAATACACCTCTTTACAGAAGACCTGAGTCTCCCCTTTGGATTTCTCAGCTATAATACTGAGGGACAGAGGCTTAGCTGGTGTAACTCAGCACAGCTCCAGGGCAGCCAAGGAAGCACCCAATTCCTATTAGCTGGGCCCCAGGAGAAAGACCAGAGCGAAGGCTACAAGATGAAAGGTAAACCCTGCGAAAACATTTTCTGAAACCTCTCGTGAATTAGATTTAATAACACTGTAGCATCCAAGCTCACATCAAATACAAAAATCTTTTTACTGGCCTGTAAGGTGAAAGTTTAAAAACTCAATAAGATACAGGGGGGAAAAAAGACTTCTGATAAGTTAGTTTTTTTAATTACTCATTTATAGGCTAATTAATGGCAATGTTGGTTTAATCTCCAAATTCCATCATGTGCCATAGGAATGCTGAGCTTTTATATCGTGGGGCAGTGCAAAACACATTCCATATCCAAGAAAATCTTGCCAAAATCCCTTGCAATGCATCTCTTTTTTTTTTTTTTTTTTTTTTTCCCACCCTTCTAATCCTTGTTTTGCTCTTGGTGATCATGGTAACAGTAACAGCTGTCGAACATGGCTTCAGGCTGTCTGACTCCCTTGGGAGAATTTATGTGTTTTTCTACTTCCTTTCCTTATTAGGAGGCAGGAATCTGCGACACCTATTAGAACAAGTATGCATAAAGGGTAATGACTGTGCAATTTATTAGTGGTCTGTTCTCCTTCAAGCAAGCCATCAACTATAAGCACACAGCTTGTGCCAGGGATCGTGATTGAATACAATCTTGCTGTGCAGCAGGTGGGCAGCAACAGAGCTTAACTACAGGGAGAAAGAAGTGTGACTGGGGAGGTCAAGGGCTGGTCTGCTTAAATAAACCTCTTAATTGAATATCAATGAAGAGAAGACAGGCTGGATAGTGTTGTTAAATGTTTATCTTAAAGCCTCAGGTGAGAAATGCACACATCAGAGACTCAGGTCCTGTAATTTTGTGCTAAAGTAGTTAAACTGAACACTTCTCATAAGGTGATGTGCCTGCAGAAGGCATTATTTCATGCAAATGAAATAATGGGAGATCAATGTATTCTCATACACAGTATAGTCATCCTCAGGTATTTCAATCATATTCACTCTTATTTAACAAAACCTTTTTCAAGAATAAAAAGTTGGTCTTCTGGTGGGGAAATTAATCACAGTTGAAAATAATCAGCATTTTAGGAGTAAAGAAGTCAGTAGATTACACCTCAATTTTTTTTGAAAATCAGGAACCTTGATATATATTATTTTTGCTAGAGTACCTGAATGAAAGAGATTTCCTATGCCCAAGTTTGGAAACATTCACATTTTTATACTAATTCCCACCTCTAGTGCTACCTCTGGCCACTGAAGAAGGTGATAATCCTCAATTTATTTAAATATTACCTGGCCTGGGTATTTGTAAGTATACTACAGTCCCTTGCACAGAGATAAGGTTACTGGATAATGCTTTGGCTGTGTCATCTAACAGAAACATATGAGGAGGAAATAAAAAGCAGAGATCCACATCCACACCTCCAAGAACTGGAGCAATCATCTGATAGCAACACTAGCAAAAGCAATCAACTTCTATGACAGGACCCATTCCAACAAATGTCAATCTATATTTCAATAAATGTCAGACCCTTTTTACACTACTTTGGAGTAGGAGGCAAAATATTTGCCCTGAACTGCTAACATAAAAACAAAAATAGGCCCAAACATATTGGCTCCACCAAGTGCCATACATCAGCAAGGACAGCAGGGCACTGTGCATATTTTATCAGGCTAGAATAGTCTAACAGCAATTCTGTACTAATTAATATAATAATATTTTAATATTACATTAGTATTTAATTACCTGTCTTGTTTGTAGGCAGCTGGGAAAACTGGCAGCAAGTAACAAAATCTCAGGCTAAACATGTCTCTTTGTTAATGACATCATCTAGCTGATTTTCTTTCATGCAGTCCATATACAGACAGAACAATAATGACAAAAACACCTGAACATTCAAATTTATTAAACTCCTTATTTTTAAGGAGTAGCCCTTTGGAAAGGAGTGGTGAAATTATCTTAATGTGATTAAATTACATTAATGCAAAACATTAAAAAAATTAAGGTAAAAAACCCCTGTTGAATTAAGACAGAGACTAGCAGTTGGGAAGGAAGTAGGGTCATGGGAAAGCAAGTGCTGATGAAAACCAAGCCTGTATAGAACAGGATTTTGCCAACTTTTGGAGATTGCTCATACAAACATGACAATCATCAGCAGCAACATGATAGCTCTTTGTTCAGGCATTCTCACTGATTAAATCTTGATCTTGGAGCTAACAGCTAAACCTTCAGGCAGCAGGTATAATGTAATTGTTTGATCTGTCTAATTAAGAGTTTGGGTGTCTCAACATAGGTAAAGCAGTCAGATGCCACAGAGGTGAATAAATATGTAGGCATTGCAGGAACAAGAACAAGACTACTTTCTGGTAATCGAATGAAGGAAAGGATGCAGCCCCACCATGGCTTCATCCATAGGATGGCTGTATTGCATCCCAGCAGGGCTAGATATATGCATTTTTAGGAGCTGTAAGGCTTTCAGAGCACTGACTCTGCATTGCCTTGCATGTCCATGCATGGTGTCGCTTTGGGACAAGTTCTGTACTGTGGGATATGTGGGTCCAGACACCACGTCACTTACATCAGGGGAAACCTGTGCGTGTCCTCTCCTTACCTTCTCTCCTGCTACATCAGGTAGTGATGCTTTGCCACAAGCCATGTGTGGGTTACTTATTTGGTGTTGCCAGAACGTCCCCTTCTGTTACATAGACCCTCAGTGTGGGCTTTCTTTGCACTATAGCTATTACAGTTAAGTGTGATAAATATCAAAAAGCCCCTTCATTCTTGAGGGGGTGTATAACAGAAAAAAGAAAAGATGGCCTTCTTTTCTTGAGATTTCCACCAGTGCAAATGAGGGCAAGGTGCAAGACTTTTTCTCTCTGCTAGAGGGTGTTTTTCTTTTTCTGCCTTTCCTGTATGGAGGTACGTATTACCTCAGTCAACCTGACAACACTGCAGTCACCTTCAATCTCTTTGTAAGTATCCTACACCAATCCAGCCAGAATTTTAAACCAAGTTTCTTGAGCAAGTACTTCTTACACAGTTAATTTAGGCACATCAGCAGCAGCTCTGTCAGATTCAAAGATGGATAAATTATAATGAATGACAATAAAACTCATGCATATATTAAAAATATCCAAACCAAAACAAATATTGAAAATATTCAACCAAAACCACAAATCTTGATAATGCCTGTCTTTGCCATCACCGGAGGCCCATGGGGCATAACCCTTTCCCTGCCAGGGAAACCTGGGGGTAGCTAAAGCTGGTTTTGTGCATTGTGTTCTGCTGATGCCAGCAGTGCTGAGCTCTGGGAGACACACAGCTGTAAGGACCAAGCCAAGCAATGTCAGTTCTTCTCATCACCAAACTATCAGGACAGTGATAACTTTTGGTCATGTCTGTCTTTGACTGGATCTGAAGCTGTGATATGGAGTTGTAAAGGTTTGTATCCCATTACCAGGTTGTTAAGCCATTCCGAATGCCATGTGAGCATCTTACCAAGTAAGACTGTCTTTAAAAATGCATTTGGTATCTGTCTCCTAAAAAACTCTGTATACACACAATATATACAGCAGCAAAGTATGTGTATATATAAAATATTACATTCTGCATCGATATTTATATTCAAGCAAGCCCAATTTTAAATATAAAGACTACACGTGTAATGTATGTGTATAGTACATTGACAAGACGTATGTAAACACTATACTACTACGATAAATGCACAGATGTTCTCAGTGTACATAAGACATTCTAAGATTAGCAGCTCACATTTCAATGCTATTGGGCCTGGTTGGTAAAAGGTATGAGCATGTGTGTTAATAACCCTCCACAGTCCCAGTCTGTGACAACAGACTATCAAAAAAGAAGGGAGTAAAGCAACTCCCCACTCAAACTGAGAAAAATCTAAGCATTGGTGTAGCACCACACATTGAGTTCAAATATCTCTAGGATTCAGTTTTGCCCTCAGATGAACACACATTTCTCACATTTTACTTTTTTCTGGTAATTCTTCCCTTTTTAAAGAGCATCCAAAAACATCTGTGTTGCCTCACCCTTCTCAATCATGTATGCACGTATGTATGAGCAGGGTACTTTTGCAGGATGTAAGTAGAAAATACGGTGACCGGGCTAGCAAGCTGTCTCTGAGCATAGAGTAAAATGAAGATCAGAATTAACTGCCATGTTGGAAATTCTGTCTGCCTGTCTTGTAAGTTTTTAAAACCCAACCAAACTGTTCAGCTAACCTTCTCAGACATACTGGATTGGTCTTTACATTTCAGCTCAGTTCCTGTCCAATTTTGTTGAAACAATCACTTCGATGGATTTTATTATACATATGTAAAAGCAAAACATTCCTGGTTCAAATACTTCCCACAGACTTCACATTCCTAGGAGACACTGCAGTTCTTTTGTACCCCAGACACCAAAGGATGGATCTGTGTGTCTCCAAATCCCTTTGCCTATTTATATAACCTGCCTGCTGGATATCTGCACATTGGGAGAGTTCTAGGAGTTCTTTTCCCTTGGGCTTTTTTTTTAGTGCAGAAAGCCACAATTCCACTGAAAAGAAGAGACAGCAGAGAGAGCAGTCCAAGATATGTGTGTAAATACAAATGGGTAAAGGTAAACATTCCAGTGGTCAAAAATGGCCCAAAACACAGAGAAGTTTTGATCCCTACCGTGAACTCAAGAGAAGCTCTGTGCTTCTGGCAGATGATCCCTGTTTTCCCCATGTGACTAAATACAATTACAATATTTACATCCTCTTAACTTTTTTTTTTTAATCTGAACAATTACTACTTCCCATAATTAATATCCCTGTGGTAATTTGGCAGCCCTTACATTAGCCAGGGAGATGTTTATGCACTACCTCAAGTATTAACATGACAGAGCTGCAAGACAAAGCACTCTGTGATTTAGAAGGGTGCCTAATTTTCTTGTCCCATGTTTCCACTTTTTGTGTACTGAAAATGCAGGCATTATAAGGAGACTGATATCCTTGTTATTAGCCTTTTGACATCATGCTTAATGCTACCTTTGATAAAATTGGCAGGTGATGATTGAGAAAGCTAGCTTCCTCCATGAGCAGCCTTGGCTCTGCCTTCTGCCTCTCAGTGACAGCATGTGCAGGATAGAAAGGATCAAAGGCCAGAGAGGTCAAATATGTAAACAGTTCAGGTGGTAACTGGCTTCATTAGGTGGCAGAATATTTTAAGAGACTTGATAATATTTAATTAAGCAGACATGGCCTTATTTCATCAGACAGACATAAATAATGCTGAAGTCTTTTTATAGCATACATTTAATTTAGACACCCTTCTCCAGTGATTGAAGTCATGTAAGGTCTGGTTCTTATTTATGCCTAGTCTCTATCAGAATACTAATTTTCTGGCCATAAACAGCCAGTGGGCTTACTGCAGGCATCAGAGGGCATGTGATCCTCTTGGAGGGAATTGAGATCTGTAAATAAAACAGCATTAAAAAGTCTGTACATTTACTCTGCAACAAAGGGTGAAGAAACAGAAAAATGCTGTGTCTTTATTGCATTTTAAGAATGAAGAGAAAAATGTACAACCCAGTGCACCACAGGAGACATCGCTAATAAAACTATTTGATATTCAGAGCTGAAGAAATATTTTCTCCTCAAAGTGACAATGACAGCTAAGCAATTCTTCGGAGCCCTTCAGGCTATTGTTTTAAAAATAGAAAGAGTGTTTCAGTTCTTCCGAACATAATAGTTTGCCTTTTTAAACAAAAATGTAAACTCTTCTCATGCTGATTTCTATTTAATATAATTTTTGGCCATAGACATTGCCATGGATACTGTTGCAGCGCCCATTCCTATGTTGAAATGTTAAAAAAAAAAGTTTAGCACACCTAAATACTTTTCTGCAGTCGTATGTTTTAAACTAGCTTTTGCTTTTAAAAAAAATAAAGCTTCTTATATTACTAGTAATTCTAACTTTTATAAAATATTTGGCAGCTGCTCATGAAAAGTCACTTTTTCCAAAGTTTTTTCTCCTAAATACTTAAATACACACAGGACTCAGTGTAATTACTTTCAGCATTTACACATTAGAATGGAATGACTGTGAAGAAGCTGTCTATGGCCTTGGGTAAAGAATATAATATTAAAACTCTCAAGTAGTGTCTACCACATTTGACCCTTGCATAAATTACCTCTCAGTTCTATTCTTAGTGTTTTAAATTCTTATGAAACAGATCCTGAAAAAAATCAAAGCACTGACTGACATTATAGCTGCGTGATTAGACAATTAGAAATGTCATTTGAGAAAAAATAAGGTCACCTTCCAGTTCAGTCCTGCACTACAGGGCCCTGAATTGGTTTCATCTCCCTGGATTTCCCCTTTGTCGCCCAGCCTCAGCACTGGATTAAAGAAGAGGATTTGGGAAAACCCAAGGGAAGGACAAGCACTCTGAGAAAAGGAAATTAGGATACTTTTGGTGCTGTGCTGAAAAGTGTCTGCAGTTAACCTTAAAAACATTGCAAGGCATCTGTTTTTACTGAAGATTAACAGTAAGACTTATGGGCTGCACAGACTCTAGTGTGGGCTGATAAGCCTTAGACCTATCTTCCTGCTTTTTGTCCTAAAGGCTGAGGAGACATTTCTCCAGCACTATTCCTACAGAGCTGAGATAAGCTGGAATGCCAGAGCAAGTCTGGTGTATTTATCAGTCAATGAAAACTTTGTCTCAAATGAAATGCTAGTTCAGAAGCACATCAATCACTTTTTTAATTTCCAAGAGATAAGCCATGCAATGTTTATTAAGACTGGTTAGTGCACCATGAAATATAGACATACTGTTCATAATCACCAGCTGTGCTATGTGTCATGTTATGAACTGACTACTTTTATATGGATGGTTTAGGGTTGTGCTCTACCTATATCTTGTTTTTGAAGCTGAAGACAGCACAGAATGCAGCAAATGCAGTAAAAGCTTGCATTTATCACTGTTAGTCATCTTAATGACTAATGACTTCAGCTCTGTTAGTATCCCAAAGTCCTGAGTGTGGGGACCCTTCTTATCCCTACCTGTGGGAAGATAGAAGGGGCTCAGGATTTATTGTGATCTTATATGACAAATTTGCTGCTGGTCAGTACCATGGTTCATACTTGCTTGAGCATGGCTGGGGAATAAGATTTATATCCTCTGAGGAGCCCCTCCAGGGCTGGAGAGTCCTGAGTACCACAGAATTCCAGTCTTGCTCCATCAACCCAGCTCCAAAATGGTGGAACAAGGAATCATCCTTTTCCTGCTTTTTGAATCACCCAGTGAAATCCCCCAAGAGGGTTTAAATTCTCCCTTTGACTATGAAAAATGGCCTAAATGATCCAGCTAGCTACCATTTCCTTTGATAACTGACAGATCCACTCTGTTTTGAAGGGCTGTCTATAAGGCAATACAGTAAGGTGTACCTTTACTGCCACATGATGTATGCCAGAAAGTATAGTCCTGCTAGAAAGCATCCACTGAAAGATACCCATACAAAAAAGTACAACTTTTTGTTGCCTTGTTTGCCTTTCTGTATATTTTTACCTGTTGATCCATTATATCAGTTTTGCATCTGAGTTATTTAGTGACCCTTCAAGTGCCAAAGTATAAATCCAGTTACCCAAAGGATTTCTTCCCAGTAGATTTTAAATATTTTTTGCAGTCTTTATTTCTTGGTCCTCTGAAAGACAGCATAAGTTACACAGAGAGCAGGTTTTCATATATGAAACCTCCAATGAGTGTCTTGTACAGCTCTGAAATAATCTTTTCAAGTAGTAATAATCTAAGAGAAATATAATGTCCCTCTTGTCTGTCTGAGGACTAAAGAGGTTTCCCTTCCCAAAACAGAAAGGGAAGGGAAGTGACCAGGGCTCCATTCATTGTGCACAATGGGACTCTTCTTGCAATCCTCCTCAGTGCAGTTTAAGAAGTCAGCTATTACCCAGAGCAAATAAAGGGCTAAAGTAGAGAACCTTAAGGGCCATGAATAAAATCTGTCCCTGTTAGCAAACCAGCCTCATCAGGCTCTAATCAGTGAGGAACCAGCTGTGCTGCCAAGACCTGAAATATTTAAATCGTGGTGACAGACAAGATATAAGCTGTGTGAGTCTGTATTTCAGGTCACTGTCAAATGTAGCTGTTTGGTTTTGAGAGAGGAATGAGCTGAGAGAGTGGAAGAAGATGAGAGGCAGCAATTGAGTTATTAATTTTTGTACTTTGTTCGACCTTCATCTCCTTTCTTAGAAAGTCCAAATTTAGACACAGAGAAGATGATTCTGATCCCAGCCTTGATCCAGCTGAGCTGTACACCTCAAAGATGCTTTCCAGCCTTCCCTGATGAGGAGGAAAATCCATCTCTGTGCCAAGCAAGATACCCTAATATGATTGCTAGAGCAAGTTCACTTAAAAAAAAAAAAAAAATAAGGAAAAAAGGCATGGTAAAATTCAAACATAATTTAGCATGTTAAATCTAGATGTGCTCAGTTCTGCTCTCCAGTAGAAAATGAAAGTATTCTTGTTCCTTTTTCTTTCACAGAGCCTGTCCCCACCTTTCAAATCTCACCTTTTTGGCATTGTCTTCACATATCAGCAATAAGATTTAGTGGTGTTTATTTTTTTAAAAACAGAGTTGTTTAAGCAAAGGAATGCCTTTTGTCTGTAAGAGAGAATGCTTTTTTTTTCACTTAAAAGGAAAACTGTGGGAAAGGTGGCTCAGGAAGTAGGTCTCTCTTTTTTTTTTTTTTTTTTTTTTTTTAACCTAAGTAGCAAGTAATTATTTTCAGCATTTGAATCTAAAATAACATTTCTCTGGGTCACAGAACCCAATAGAAATTAATCACTTCAATGCTCATTTTAAAAAAACGTTACCTGAAATTGTACCTAGCGCTGTAGTTGGGAAATCAATCTGAGTCTGCATGGACAAACTTTAAATAATAGTGCAAAGGCAGATCAAGGCATGTTTTGTGGCCTGTTAAGAATCATATTTTAAAATCTGGTCATTATTTTCTTTTTCTTACAGTACAATTTGGACTGTATTGTTATCAACTCATGCTTTTGCACTGTGATAATAATAATAATTAACCACATAGTGTTGGCAAATAAATGCAGGGGAAAAGTTTCTTACTTTTTTGATTGTGCTATATATTGCAAAATCTATCCATATTTATTTCATGTTCAAAAGGAAGGAATCCCAAGAGAAAGTAAAATATAGGACAGGAACACACTTTTGACAGTTGAAGAAAATATTTTTTTTCAGTTAAAAACATCTCTTCAGCATGAAGCCACAGAGTGAACCCCTCTCTGTTACTTTTGGGAAAGGAAAACCAAAATTGTGCTACAAATAATTATTATTGTGGTAAAGCATGTGCTGTAGTCCGTGCCTAGGATTTACAGATATGGAGCAGTCCATGCTGAAGTTTTTACAGCTATAAATCTAACATGCCCCTGGAGCGAATTAAATTTACTGTGTGCTTACAGCAGTCAGCACACTGCGTTGTGTGAGTAAATTTGCTGTGTACTTACAGAGATGCTTAGGCCCACAGAGAACACTGTGTCATTGTGCTAGACACCTTGCAAAGACAATAGAGGAGGAAGCATCTGCTTCTTGGAGATTCAAACCAAAAATAAAGGAGTAATAAAGAGTGAAGGTGGAATATACGTACAATTATCACTAAGGGAATGACTGAAAGGGAGTACAAGAAACAGCTGACTTCCCCATGCTGACCGGGGAAGAATGTGTCCATGGGGTTAGAAGAAATTCCACATAAGTTTTCCCAGACAGCCAACAGCGATAGAGCACGAGTGACTTAGGGTGAAGCAGCATTCTGTAAAGGTGAAAAATATCTTTGTTTCATGGGAATGAAGGAAGTTAGAGAGGGGTGGGACAAGATGGGTCCTAATTTCTTCTGTCTTGACTAAATAATGCTTGGAAGTAGACAGAGGAACTCTGGCATAACCATCTCATGCAGGCAAACTTTGATGGACTTTTTACAGCTGGAGAAGATTGGTTGAGCGTTTAAAGATCTGACACAGTTGTCTGAAAATAATAGCCAGAGGAGTATCTGGGTTTTCTACCCTAACATTTTGTGGCCCTTTCTAGCTGTGTGATGAAATTCCCGCAGAAATATTACACAGGAAATGCTTAGTGACCAAATCACTGTATGCTTGCTGATATATTGGCTTCAGCACAAAGAAGTTTTATCAGCGACATGGATCTCAGCTCCCAAGTGTAGATTACTGTGGTGGCTTAAAACCAGACACTCCATCTAAAGACATCATGGTCAAAATGGCTTGTGTTGGTTGAAGTGCAACCAAGCAAGCACTGAATGGCCACACAGTCCTCCTCCCACACAAGAACAACACTGTGGCAGACCTCTGGCATCTGGGAGAAAAGGCAATGCAAAAGCAGAGGACAGAAGCAGACATGGGGTGCTGAAGCTGGAGAGCAGGGGCCTGACAGCAATCAGAAGGCAAATGAAGCTGAGCAGCAGAAAGTCACCGCATAGTTTAACTATTTTATCACAGATTGTATAAAATTGTAGCCTGACAGAAGTGCTACATAAGAATCAGTGTTCACAGGACACTTAAAATATATGCCTAATACACTTCCATTGTATTTCAAAAATTTCCTTCTGTTTTGTATCCATGTATAGGAGCTGATTTTATTCCTGTCCTATTGAATATGTAGATAATATTAGGCCAAAAGACTGTGACTGCAGGATCTTTCCAGACTTGTATCCTGGTGTTCACCTTCACAGGAGGTTCTGGAGGGGCATAAGATAGATATATATCCAAACCACATCACCAAGCCTTGGACTGAAGATTCCTAATCGGAGGGAAGCAAATATGCCTCTTGGCTGGATCTCATTCTCCCAGGCTTTGAGCTGCTCCTCTAGTCAGACTTCATCCACTGAGGTGTAGGTGGGATCAAACTTGAGAGAACAGCCCAAGCCCAGCAGCTGGCCTTGGTCACCTGTGACATCGTGTTTCTCAAGGAAATAGCTGACTTGAAAAGTAGAAAGAAGAGAGGTATGGAAACAAAACACTTTCATTGGTGAGACTAGCCTGCTGAGGCATTACCGTGGAAAATGCTTATGATGCAGATATAGATCTCCCTGCATGAGACAATTTGGCACATAGTCATGACCAACAGGGTCTGCAGTAAGATATCCTGAGGATAGGAGGCCTCTGATGTGTCAGAGTAAAGGAAGCCCATGTGTAAAAAACAATATAGTGCACTACTGCTTATAAAAATGACCACTGCATAAAAAATAAAGCCCAAAATAGCCTCAAACTTTTTTTTTTTTTTTTTTTCCTTTTTTTCTTTTTTTCTTTTTTTCCCCTGGGGACAGTTGCTTGTTGCTCAGCATCATGATTAATATCAGGACTTTCTCAAATGTCTCCTCTTCACAGGGCTAGTTTGGGAAACATCAGGCTACCTAAGTTTAACCAGCTTTCTAGGTAAGATACTTGGGTGTCATATGAAAGATACTTGGACAGCTTGGGGCAAATATGAAAACTCACAGTTCTTCACAGTGTATTTTGCTTAGTGTGACCTCCAGTGTCTGGATCTAGCAGAACTTAGACTACCTACAAAGGATATTAGGGTCAGCAGATTCTGTGGAACAGGGAGCTGGAAGTGTTCTGCACATTCTGGAGAGCAGCTGTTTTCTTTTTACTTTAAAGAACTGTCCCTGAAATTATTATTGTTCCATACAGGTTTATTTCATTAAGCAAAACAGGACTACCTGACATGCTTTTAAGTTTAAATGTGTTTATCAGTTTAAATCAATAAGCAAAAGGATTATTCTCATGAGTAAATACTGTAGGCATGATTTTGTAGATTACCACTCAGCAAGCCATACTCCATCATAGCATATGTTGAGTGCCATGCATGTGCTAATTTGGAAAAACTGAAGTCTATGGTTTCAGGCTTCACTTAACTAAAGCCTGTCCAAATCAAGATAGGAGAAAAACACCTCTTGCCTAGATAACAAAGCCTCTATCCTATTTATAAAAAATGCCAATGTCAGCAATTTTGTATTAATTTCATCTGGTAATACTCCCCAGGATCTCCATGAGATACAGATAAAGAGCATTCTCTTCTGCCTTTCAGGCATCTTTAAAAATTAACAGATGCTGCTTGGTCATATGCTTAATAAGTGCATTTTGGTTTACTTTCTGCTATGAATAAAACTCTGCTAAATCCCTATCTGTCCATTGCATATTAAGGCAGGGTATGTATATGTCTATCTATGTGCATATATTAACTGATACAATTTCTCAGCTTATTTTATTTAAAAACAAGAATTATACAGTTTATCACTTTCTATTTAAATTCTGACATCATGTATCATTGTCTCTTGCTTTCCTCTGTTTCTTTCATTAACCTTTTTTCCTTTTTCATCATCTCTCTGACTCTCTCCATGCATCCCTATTACATATGCTCTCTTCCCTCTTTATTTTTTTTTTCTCTTCTTTTTGCAACATTCAGTGCTGCATTATACAAGAAAATTATATGTGTTCCTTGGTGCCTGCAGTTTTTGGTTAGGAAACTCATACATCTATTAAATCTTTTCCTTCTTGTCCTTGCATAATACCATGTGGATCCTAAAAACACTTGATCCTCCTCCTGCTGCTCAGTTGTGTGGATCTCTTTTCTTTGTGACTGGTCACTGAGATAAAATAAAGGTATGGGAACCTCAAGCAGTTTCAGTCACAATCATTGCTCAAATATTGGCATAGGTGGTTGAATCAGACTACTCTGGATGAGTATATAATCCCAGTCTTGAGTAGCACAAGAGGGAAGGCAGGGCAAGGCAGTGCAAGAGGGAATAAGAAGACACCCTTCAATGGCCAAATGTAGCTCTGGCTGACTATTTTGAGCTAAAGAGTCCCATGTATTCCTCAATGCAACAGCAGTTAATGCAGTGCACTCAAGGCCGCACACACTTGCCAGACTTCTTCAGGGAAATAAATAAGCTGTAAATCTAGGATTCCAACAATCAAATATCCATGTCCTGAAAAAGATCTGAGCCCAAGAACAGGCTCCCCAGGAAAGCGGTCACAGCACCAAGCCCAACTTGAGTTCAAGAAGTTTGGACAATGCTTTTGGGCATATGGTATGATTCCTGGAAATCACACCATATGTTCTGGGACAGGAGTTGGACTTGATGATCCTGATAGGTCCCTCCCAACTCAGCATATTCTATGATCCCATGATCTTCCAACTTTCTCAAATAAGAAGACTATTCATAATGGGGAATTTTGAGGTCTTGAACAGACACTGAGTGGTAGGGTAAGTGTTATGAAAAATAAGAGCTTTGAGTCTTTTGAGGAAGTTGAGAAAAAGTGTGTCCTTAAATATAATTCACATTTTTCTTCACCCAGATCAAAAGCTTTATATATTAACTGTGTTACCTCATAGTTTGAGTTTTGTCCCTTCATGAAAGCTACAACTGAGCATACAACGTCATTTCTTTCCAATTCTTTAATGCCCAGATAATATTTCTTGAGTGTTTTCCAGCAGTTTTGTTACCATCAACTCAAACTGAAGACACACCTCAGTTCAAGGACTTGCTCCTTCTGTCTTTAGAAAGGAGGGCACAGAGATATATGTATTGGTATAAAAATTGCATTTTATTCTCCTTTAGGATTTCTGTTTCAACATGCATTTCTGAGTCCCTCTTACTCAGTTTTGCCCTGGTTTCAGAAGAGTTTTCCTACTGGAGTGCACAATTTTCTTCTTTAGGAAAGAAAGCCTCTCCTGGTATTTCAGTCATTGGTAGGAAGCCTGTGGTGCTCATGCTTCTGGGCTGTATGATCAGGTACTATAATACTCCAGTCTATAGCTAATAAATATTTTGGAAGTGACAAAAGGGAGGGAAAAAATGAAGAAAATATCAGCCGCCATTTGTTTTAGAAAAGGTTCCATAGGTAGCATCTGTCATTGAAATGATAGCACCAACTTTTAAACCAAATAATCACAGAAACACAGAATGACAGAATATGCTGAATAGCAAAGGACCCACAAGGATTATCAAAGTTCAATTCCTGGTCCTGCACAGGACCAGCCCAAAGTCACACCATGTGTCTGGCAGCATTGCCCAAATTCTCTTGAGCTCTGTCAGGCTGGTGCTGTGACCACACCCCTGGGGAGCCTGTTCCAGTGCCCTACCACCCTCTGGGGGAAAAACCTCTTTTTAATACCCAACCTAAACCTCACCTGACACAACCCTCAGGTCCTGTCACTAGGGACCACAGAGGAGAGATGAGTGCCTGCCCCCCCTGTGAGGTCTGGCTGTGAGGTCTGGCTCAGTCTCCTCCGGGCTGAACAGACCAAGTGATTGCACCTGCTCCTTGTACAGCTTTGCTTCAAGGTGCTTTATCATTGTCCATTCCATTCTTTGGACACTCTCTAACAGTTTAATGCCTTTCATACATTGTGGCACCCAAACCAGCCTCCAGCACTGGAGGTGATGCTGCCCCAGCTCAGAGCAGAGCAGGACAATCCCCTCCCTTGCCTGGCTGGTGATCTGTGCCTGATGCACCCCAGGACAGGGTTGGCTGTCCTGGCTGCCAGGGCACTGCTGATCCATGTTCAACTTGCCAGGACCCCCAGGTCCCTTTCCATGGCCCTGCTTACAGCATCTCATTCCCAGTCTGTCCATACATCCAGGGTTACCCCATCCCAGATGCAGGATCCAGCACTTTCCCCTGTTGAACTCCATGTGGTTGGTGATTGCCCAGACCCCTGATTTGTGGAGGTCTCCCTGCAGGGCCTCTCCCTGCCCTGGAGGGAGGCAACAGCCCCTCCCAGTTTTGTATCATCTGTGAACTTGCTCAGTATCCTTTCCAGTTCTGTGTCCAGGTCATTTATGAAGCTGTTGAAGAGCAGAGGGCCGAGGATGGGCCCTGTGGAGCCCCTCCAGTGACAGGTCCCCAGTCTGATGTCGCCCCATTCACTGTGACCCTTTGTGCCTGACCCAGTTGCTCACCCACTACATGATGTACTTATTCAGGTGGTTTTTAGTAACCCCAGAATAATCTTCTCCATAACTTTATCTGAAGTAAGACTGACAGGCCTGTCATTTCTAGGCTCCTCCCTCTTGCCTTTCTTGAAAACTGGGACAATGTTTGCCAGCTTTCAGGCATCTGGGATCCCTCTGGATTCCCAAGACCACCCAAAAATCCTCAAGAGAGTTTTTGTGATGACATAAGCCAGCCTTTTGAATATTCTCTGATGAATCCCATCAGGGTCCATAGATTTTTAGGGATCCAGCTATCTTACACAATTTTAGGGTTGACTGGGAGTCGATCATTTGCAGTCATCCTCTTCCAGCTCAGGGCACTGACCGCCCCCACCATGGTGTGTCATCCGTGTGGAAGACAGAAGCAGCGAATGCATTAAACACCTCTGCCTTGCTTTTCTCCCTGCCTTTCACTGGAGGCTCAAGATCTATTAAGCCCGCTCAACTTTTATTAAATGTCACTAAAACCCTTGTTGTAGAAAAAAATGACAGATTTCACCACAAAATTGAAACCTTCAAAACCACATTAGCCTAGGGAAAGCTAAACAACATTCTGGCTAAACCAAAAGACTTCTGGAGAGAAGGAAGATATTTCAATTTTTAGGTGGCTGCCATGAGAAGAGTTAATTTTTATCATTTTTCCAAAGAAGGATTAATGAAAACAAGTAGTAAACCAAAACTTAGGCTCCTATCACTGTACAAGAAAATAGCCAGCCCAATTGCTTTGATTTATGTTGGGAAAACACATGGGCATGGGCCTGAAACTTTAGCAAGAAACAAAAATTCAACTTAAAACTTGAAGGCAGATATCAGTAACAGACATCCCTGCTTCCTGCCTTCAGCAGCTCCTGAAAACAAAGCAACCAGATATTCATCCCCACTGGCAGCCACATTCCCTTGCCTCCCAACTGGTGCATCCCTGGCTGCCCAGCACTGTACCTGGGCCCCACCTGCTCTAGCTGAGCCCTGGCAAGGCTGGGGAGGGATGTACCAGCCCTCTCAATGGCCTCAATGGAAACAACCCAAAATGTCCCAAAATGCTGGTTGGCCCTAAGGATCCCCTGTAGGGTTAGCAGGGGCTCATGGGGAAAGGCTGGGTTCAGTGGAAGTTTGAAAAGGGCCAGGGAGGAAACCAGCAGCAGAAAGACACCTGAGTGTGGGTGGGGAGGTGAAACAAGTTGGGAATTGGCTGGTAGGTGGAAGATGTTGATCCCATTTCTGTGTTCTGTGGGACTTAAGCCACTCATATGAATTTCTCTACCCACAGTGGGATGAGCTTCCCTTGCTCTCAGGTGCTGCATCCTCAGCTTTCCAGGGGCAGAGGTTATATTCTTGTTGTGTGGTTCTGCCTGGTTACCTCCATAGTTCTTACTTGACACTTACCTCTGTTCTTCTTTGATGTGTGTTGGCATTTCCTAAAACCTGTGTGCTGCACTGTGGCCTGTCTCTTCTTGCCTGTGTTTTGCATCCCAGCCCAACAAGACTGGGATTATGTTGGTCCCCGAGGACCCAGCATGGCACAGTACATTGTAGTATAATTGCCTCTGCTGCCTGGCACAGTGGATCTGACAGCTCATATCATGCCATGAATATCAGTGTCAAAATAAGTCTGTGTTACTATTGTGTTACTATGGATTACCACATGTTGCTAAACTATTACTACTAATAATAGTAACAATGCAATTTGTCTAAAGTTTGCAATACCTGCAGAACGAAGATTTCATAGGACTCCTGGACTTGAAAGGAAGGGAAAACAAGAAAGGGCATTTAAGCTTGGGAAGGCTTGGGAAGGATTAGAATGTGTCTGGAGTCAAAGATGAACACACTGTAATGATCAGCATGATGTGCTGCAGCAGAACAGACTTGATGTCTCCAGGGAGCCCAGAGCTTCTTAGTTTCCCCTGTCATTCTGTGGCTTTCATTTGAGGGTGTTGGATATGCTGTGCATAATGAATTTTGAGATCATTATGGCAAATTCCCACATTTGACACTGGATTTTCCTCCCAAGGTGCTGTGTTGACAGTGATATCTGTCACCACCAGAACAGTATCATTCTGGATCTTTTGGCTGGAGGGCTATAGATCTTTAATTTCCAGTCAAAGTAAATACTACATTTTATCTTTGTTCTCAGTTATAACAATTTCTTGAGCTAAATCAGCTCCATTTTCACTAAACACAGATATGAAAGGCATTGTTCAGATCTTTCACAAATGATTTTGGCCAAGTTCACAATGGAGAACAAGCTGAGACTGAATTTCAGGTTTCATGGAAGTGACTGTTGTCACAGATGTAATCTCAAAGTAGTTATTGTTTCAAAACTTCAGGTTCTTCCAAATCCCTTCTGTAGTATTTAATCATCTGACCAAGGCATCAGATGGGGATTATTGCTCTGGATTTATGCTAAAGGCATGATCTTGGAATTCCACATTGAACACCTTTAGTATCAAATAACCCTATTTTGTCATGATTATAAATCCCAGTTCCAGAGTGCAAAAACAACTCAGTGAAATGTCTAGAGTAAGTTTTTCTAATGTGGGCAAGCAGCTGATTCTCCCCACTTTCCCATTTTATAATTTCATTCTCATAAATGTTTCCATTCTAGCAGAATTTTTCCCAGAAATAAATAAACCTCATAGCAGACACTCAACATTTCAACTTGAATTGTTTGGCAAAGTGATAAGCAACTGAAACCAATATTTTTTAATGGGAAAAAGTGTTGCACAGCTGTCTCTGTATCACCCATTATTTTAATGTTTTTCTAGCTGTGATATTGCCAAGCCATTTTTTACTGGAGTATTTAGGACACTGGCTAAATGTCAATTACTTCTCCAGACTTGCTGTGAAGATTTAGTAAAAGAAACCAGAAAGATTCCTTTCCCTCATGCTTGGTACGTGCAGTTTTGGCATCCTAGGCAAGGCACCTTGTTAAGATGGAGCGGGTGGAGAAGGCCTTCAAGGAACTCGGTAACTCCCAAAACCTACACATGATCAACCTGAAATGGTTTTATTTTTCTTTTTAGTGTAAAGATATTTTCAGTTTTCTTCAACTTTTACACAGACTTTTTAAAAGAGTTGGGTAATACTGTGTTTAATGGTGTTACAGTTACACATGCTAAGACTAGAATAATTGAGCCTCCTCCTTGTGACTATAATCTGGCTTTCCTGGCTGTGTTCCCTCAGCTCATGCACTGGTGATGGAATGCATTACTCACAAATTAATCAGTGCATCTGAATTTATACATCATTATTTATGTCTTTGTTTCATGCCAAAGTACATTTGCTGGTTTTAAAATCATGAACACGGGCAGTGCCTGGCCTAAGGAAAGTTTGACATGCATAATAGATATGTTAGCTGGAACAAAGCTACTTTAATGATCAATGGAAAAAAATACTTGAGGGAGGAAAGCTTCACTGCCTGTCAGACATAATTAGACAAGAAACACAAGAAAAGCACATATAGGTCTAGATCTTAGTGGGCTAGGACCACTCAAAGCTAGGTGTCCAGTAGAGCTGGTTACACTTCCATCCACACCAGATCAAAGAGAGATGAATTCAAATGGCACCTGGAGCAAGACAGAACTAGCAATAGGATGGGGTGGCAGCAGATCAGTCCCAAGTGAGAAGATTGAGTCTGTTGGCCTCACAAATAAAACCCCAAAAATCCTGGAGTGACAAGGCTTGAGAAGGCTGAGTGGCAGCTGGGGTCCTAAAAAGATGCTCAAAAATTGCTGCCTGTGGCAGCTTAAGGTATAGAATAATGCCAATAAGAGGTTTCATGGGAGAAAGTAAGTATGGCTATATCTAAACCACAAGTTAGATGGAGGTTTCTCACCCCGGTGGCACAAGGCTCCGAGGCAATCATTTGATGGACAGCAAGGAAGGACAGCTGCAGGGTTGTAGGATGGAGCCTGTCCAGGTTACAAGGGAACTGATATGGTGCAGACTCCAGCGGGGAGGAACCAGCATTGATGTAATTCTACCCCGTGGAAATGGATAAACTGTCGAACCATATTCTCTCAAAGGACAAGCGTTATTGTACACAACATGTTACATTTATTTCACATACTATATAGAACACAGGGCATGCATTATACCCAAATTCCTAATAACAATTTCCTTCCTCTGTGCAAAAGATACAACTCAGCAATTCATTTTGCAGTTCCAAGTAAGTTTTTAAGCATATTTTTCTTTCCAAGACAATTTTTTATTAACTCTGATTGGCATTGTCTCAGTCTTCATGAACCAAAGGTCTGGTGCCAGTTTGCTGAGCTTGAATGAAGTGAGCTAAGGTGATCCCTTGAAGAAGAATGTGGATGTCCTATCCCCACCAGCCCTGTCTGCCCGATGGTGCATAGTGAGACTCAGGAATTAAATCTATCATCTCCTTATTTCCCTTTCACTTTTTCTGCCTTTCTTAGAAGAATATAACCTTTCACAGGACATATGATTTCAGATGTTTCTTTCTTGCAAGATTTAAGAAAAATTGTTTATCTCACCTTCCCCCATATTAAATAGGGATAATAACTCTCTTCTTCCATTAGCGGAGGGAAAAGAATCTTCTGTTTTCAGATAGTTCTCTAAAAGTTTCATTTGCTGTAATTAAGTTTTTCTGTTAGTGTCCTTGGAGATCAAACAAATTGGCTGCACTTACAGCATATATTTTCTACCTTGTTATTGGCAAATAATACAACATCAGCAGAACGTGCCATGCTGGAAACTGTCCAGTCTCCTGAGAAAACTCCTCACAGTTATCAAAATGCACAGTCAGCATTCAAGAACAAAAAGAAAGGAAAGCCGAATCCAAAGCAAATCCAGTATTGTGGTTAGGGAATATATATAAATATTTATTGTATCATATATTGTCCTTGCTTTTACAAAGACCTCAACCCTTTAAAACCAGTGGCCAAATTGAATGTTCTAAGATTGTTTTTTTAAATAACTTTTTAAATAACTTGGGTTTTTTGCCAGTGAAACTGAATCTAGGTCTTGCTCCCTATCACTGAGTAAGTCCTGAGAGTTGGATCCCTTCATTTTAGGTAGCACAGGGCACAGCAGGGCCCTATTGACTCTCTCATTCTGTCTCTCTCACACACTCACACTTTCTCCCTCTCTCTTCTCTCCTCACATGTATGTGTGTATGCATATGTATGCACACATGTATGCATATACATATCCATATGGACAGTGTATTCTTAGCTTTTTAAGTAATTTGAATACTACAAAGCAAATCACAGTCACCATTTTTAAACACATTTTTGAAAGGAGAAAGTAATGTCAGGCGTACTGAGTGACCTGTGCTACCACGATGACAGCCCAGGTTAGCCATCCTTGTCCCATGTGGCAGCAGCAATGACATTCCCACTGAAGTGAAACCAGACCAATAGTAGGAGGACGTCTTGAAATAGATACAGCCTTATAATGCCAGACATTTTATATTTTTGAAAAAAGTTGGTTTTGATGATTTCAGCTTAAATTACAGGCATATTGCTTTTTTTTTCAGGTCTGTCAATGGATTGATGAATGTAATTTCTTCAGCACGTGGTGGTGATAAAAGGAGATAAACATCTTTGGACTGTGGGTCTTGGAGTTCATCAAAGCTGTTTGTTTGGAGTTGTTGCTTTTAATGTGAAAAGGTCACAGTATCACACTTAAAATAGGTACAACTGGAAAGAAATTAAAATAAAAAAACAGTGGTTCCCACTGGGATAAACAGAGAAACTCTTGCATTAAGAAATAATCAGTGTCTTTTCCCATAAAGCTCATCACTGACACATATCCACAGACACGTGTGCCTGTCCTCATTCGCACCTCCCTTCCTCAGTCTTGCTGAGCAGTCCATGTCCATGGATATTCTGCTCCAGTGCTCTGTGTGCCTGGGAACGAGACCAGCGTGGGAGAGGAGCCACTTGGTGAATGTGACCTTAGTCACAAGGCTGTGGAGCATCCCTCAGCTGAATCATTCCTGCCTTTTAAAAAGTCTTGGACAATGCTTTGGGACTCCGTGACCTGCAGGGACACTCTTTGAACTGTTCTGCTGATGTGTGTGGGGAGGAGGAAGGCACAAGTTTTAAAAAGGACAAGTCCATTAAAAAAACAACAAAGCAAGGCAAAACCAACAGCCTATAATTTTACTGCAAAATATGCTGGAGGATTTCAGGGCCTTGGTTGCTGAAGGCTCTCAAATTCTTCTCCTGATATAAATATGTGAACAAATTAAGCTCTTTGTGGTTTTGGCCAATCCCAGCCATGTTTAGTCTTAATCTATCTCAGTCATGGGCTACCTTTTAAAAATAACATTTTGTGGTTCCAAAACATCTTTAGATAATCCTTGCTTAGTTTGGAAAAGAATTATATTTGGAAGGATGCACATGTCCATGTGGCTTTGAGGGATACTCCCTTTACAGTTCTCATCCATCATAAATTTTCGTGAAAAATAATATATAATGCTTCTGCATCATGCTACTGAACACTGGATTCTAAATAATATGTTTTTTTTCCCAGGGGAACCTACAGCTTGTAGGAGAGGAAAAAAAAATGAAATTATGGAAAATATGCCAAATTGATCCATGAATGTGCTTGGATCTTCTCCATGTTGGAAGTAGAGGCATCAGTGCTACTTACCACACAAGAAGCTAAGGAAAGAGAAACAAAAATTTTATATTATTTCAAGGATCACAACCACAAATGTGTCTGGAAAACGCCTGACATTCACATGGAGATGCAATGCTCTCTGAAAAACAAGAACTTGGCTTTAATTACTGAATGTAAAGAAAACAGTTTCTGAAATTATTTTCTAATCCATGGGTAATTGAATAAAAGGCTTTTAAAGGGTTCATTTCAGGACATCTTTTGCACTCTTTTCTCAAGTGAAATATTAATTTTCATTTCTCATTCTCCTCTCAAATTAGAGCACTCTGAGAGGCAACAAATCTTGAGAAATCTGGTATCAAATTATCTTTTTATACTTCTTAATCAAACATTTCTTGCTTTCCACTTCACCTTTTAGATACTCTTCTGAAATTTTTAATCAATGACAATATTCCATATCATAGAAAAAAAAAATTAAATTACATTTCATAAAAAATAACTTTTCCGCAGAAAATGTATACATTGCTTAAGGCTCTCTCAAATTTTTAAAATAGGTTTGCATGACACAAACACTGGCAGTATTTTTTTCCTAAAGCCTAAATCTGAATGCAACACTGTCATCCTCATATTTTATGGATAGCCCTCATTTGTATTATAGCTAACAATGTTTATGTCCCTCTCAAGTAAGTACTTTTCAGTGAGGGCCATGTGATTGGTGTACTAAACATAAAAGTTCTTATCACATTTACAATGTTCTTGTTTTGTGGTAAAAACTTTAGCACAAGATTTTTGCAACCAGTTTTCAGTTTATACCTTCAGATTGCATTTATGCAATTATGGAATTAAATGTTTTGAGAGCATGTGTGCTTGGTCATGTGGATATGTGCTAATACCGCTAGCATGCACATATCTGATACCACAAACAACAGCACATAAATTTCCGGACAAGCAAAATTAAGAGTGCAGTTGTAGAAGCCAGCTCAAAATCAACTACAAAGCAGGAAAAATTCAGGCATAATATTCAAAGAGCACAAAACCAAGGCTATGTAGTGCTGTCTGTGCAATTTGAAACAATTCAGTATTAAATTCCAGAATACAAGCAATTGCACAAAACATAAAGACCTCTGGAGAAAAAAAAAAAAAAAAGTAAAATTATTTTCAAATTAGTTCTGGTTTGTGAATCAGTTTCCAGCTCTCTTGTTTCCACTGAACAACTGGAACTGGAAAGCAATAAAACTGTGGAATTGCTATCGTAAGGGATTTTGGAGTGCATCTGTTAGCTTTTGACAACTAGTGGGGGGGAGAGAGGGAAGAATTATATCAACAATTTCCAAAGTAATTTGCTATTTCTTATATTATTCAAGACAAGTTAGTGGAATCGAGCCCAAGAATGGTGTGACATGTGGTGCATGCCAGACACTTCGGGTCAGTTCCTCAGAGAAATGTGATTTACGCAAGCCAGCCATTGCACATAATGTCACAAGAACTTGCTGTCTCTACTGACATCACCCAGTACAGATCAACATCAACATGCTGCAAATAGCTGCAGCAAGGAGTACAACCCTGCCAAATATGGGTAGCTAAAGAATGCTTCAGTAAACACATACTATGATCTATTGATTTAATTAAATATCCATAAACATCTGCATTTCTGCATGTATGTAGAATTTTTTTATCCTTTTCTAAAAACTTATTTTATTTCATGAATGAAAATGAAACTCTGAGGCTTCTATATGTGTCAGACTTGAATCCAGATGCTGGTGCTGCTGTTGTGCCTGTCCGAAATAAATGCCCATTTAAACCTGCAGTAAATGTCCAAAATCGGGGTACTGTCTGTTTTGGCATCTTCTTTATCACAATTAATAGGATTTCCCAGGTGTTAGGCTGCTACGCACACATAGGATGACAGCTGAGTTTTGTCCAAGGTCTGCATATATATTTGGTATTTTCAGTTTCTACAGTGTATGGGAAGTTGTGGTGCAGCCATCGGATAAGTCAGACTTAAGAGAGGATTTTCATCCTCAAAATGTACATTCTTTGGCTGTAAAGGACACTTCCGCAGTGAGTCAGAAGGACACAGAGACCTTTTGTTTACCAAAGGCTGGCAAATCATTTCATCTCAACCAACAGCCTCCTTAGTGACAACATCCTGACTACTTCTAGCAACCAAATGGTTTTTCACAGCAGGGTTCAGGCAGTAATTTCCTCTAAGGAACCTGCTTGTATTTTGCCTTGTTAGATATCATTCTTCTCCAAGTTTAAACTGCCACATGCAGGAAGGGACACAGAAAATATTTGCAGCTGGAAAACAGCTGCAGTAAGATAAGATGCTATATTTTAATTATGTTTAATTTAATCAGCTGCTGAAAAGCCAGGTGGAAGCCCATGAGCAGATTGCACCCAGGGAGAACAGGTGTGAGAGAAGACTAAATTCTGCTACATTATGTCTTTAATATTACACCCAAAATTCCTGGTTTTGCTGCTTTAAACACTTACAGCAAACCCTGTAGAAACATGATTCGAAGTTTCAACACTGTATTGATTTTACACAGCCTGGTTTTAGGTAGCAGGGGGCCACAGAGGTGGCTCCTGTGAGAAGCTGCCAGAAGCTTCCCACCACTCCAGCAGAGAAGTGGCTGATGGCTCTGAAGGTGGACATGCTGTGGTCAAAACTGGCCAGTGAGAGAGGCTGGTAACACCTCTGTTGTGACATATTTAAGAAGAAAATCAAAACAAAGTCACAGGTTTTTGCTCCTCATCAGAGAAGAGGAGGAGGTGAGAACATTTAGGGGAAACAACATGGAGACACCAAGGTCAATGGAGAAGGAGGGGAGGAGGTGCTTCAGGCCAGAGCCGAGATTCCTCTGCAGGCCATGGTGAGATCTTGGTGACGCATCTGCACCCCTGCAGCCCCTGGGGATCCACAGGGGATGCAGAGATTCTTCAGCAGCCCCTGGGGATCCATGGGGGATGCAGAGGTCCCCCACAGCCCATGGGGGAGGTGCCCATGCTGGAGCGGGTGGATGCCTGGAGGAGGCTGTGGTCTAGCGGGAGACTATGGAGAGAGGGGGCCCTGCTTCCAGGTTGGAGCTGCCTGTCCTTGGAGGACTGCTCCCTGTGGAAAGAGAGGCCCATGTCACAGCAGTTTTGGGAGAACTGTGTGCCCGTAGGAGGGACTCAGGTTGCCGCAGGTGCAGCATGGCTGCTGCTCCTGAGAGTGGACCCACACCTGGGAAGCTCACTGAGAACTGTCTCCTGTGGGAGGGACCCCATGGTCTCACGGGGGAAGGACTCCTTTCCCAGAGCAGTGGAAGAAAGTCTTGGTGATGAACTGACCAAAAGCCCCATGCCCTGTCTCCCTACTCTCTTGGTGGGAAATAGGGAGGGGCTGGGGTGGGGGGGGAAAGGTATTTCAAGGGCTTATTTTACTTCTCATTATCCTCCTCTGATTCTGTTAGTAATAAATTTCACTTTGCAACTAAAGTTGAACCTGTTTTGCCCTTGAAATATTTCTCTTGGTCCTTATCTCACCCAAGAAGCCTTTGTTAACTTTTTTTTTACCTTTTCACTCCTTGGCAGTGAGTGACTGGGTGGGTGCCTGGCATCGGTCCAGTGTCAAACCACAAAAAGCACCACAGGGTCAAAATGTTTACATGTAGAGGAAGAGACAAGAGGAGAACATCAGACTGTGTGGAACCATGACTTGGAAATTAGTAGTACTGTCTGTCTTCAGTTGAACCCGTTGAGCCAATTGAACCACCAAGGTCACTGCATTACTCATCCTGCTGCTGTTTTCACCAAACACCAATAAACTAGAGCTGCTTAGGTGCCCACATGGCCAGTGGAAACTGTAGGGCTGTGGAAATTCACTGGCGTTTCTTGAGTGGATTGTTCCTAAGGTCTCCACACAAAATTCCCTAGGCTGAAAAGCCCCAACTTGAGAGAGGTCAGCCATGGAGAGACTGTCCGATGCTGACATCTGAGCTCAAGCACTGGTAATCTGGCAAGAGCCCGGCTCTCCAGCCACCCAAACTCCTCCAAGCATAAAAGCAAGGGCCAGCACTGGCTCTGAGAAGTGTTTTAAAGCTGCAAAGAAGCAACTCTCTTGAGAATGAATAGAAGCTGGAGGAAACATAACAACCTCAAGAAAGTAACCAAGAGCACAGAAATGCTAATATGGCAGCAGCAAGGGCAGCAAGGCATGGCAGAGAGGCAGGGCCTAGGGCACAGCAGGGACACTGGAGGTGGCAGGCCATGAAATGAGAGGAGCAGCTGAGCTCTCTGTGTTCTGACCTCCTCATGTGCAGCTGCTCGCCGTCTGGGTGGCAGTTTTTACGTGACAACAGGGCTGGTCACAGGGCTGGTGGAGTGGTGGCTGGTTTGGGTCAGAAAGAAAAGACAGAAACTGCTCAGTGTAGCATTGCTTTTCATCTTATTCGCTGGATTATTATCCATGATTTCTGTGTAGCTTTACATAGTGAAATGGGCTAACTCAGGGAGGCGGTTGCAAGTGATAGAAATTTGTGATGATTGGTAGATGGTAAGGTTTATAATATTTTTTATTTATATAATATCAAGAATCACAAGGTAGAGCGACACCCATCATTTTCTCCATGAAATTGGCTTGTTATTTTTAGGCTATTAAGAGCAACCCAGTCTCCATACACCCACACATATGTGTTTAGCTAGCCAGCACTCAGCTACTTATGGAGCACACTGAAGTGCACAGATATTATGCAATCCACTGCGTACATATGCACTGTGTTGTATGCCCCAAAGATCAATGAAATCATAATAAAACCACATTTATGCAGAGTGTGCAAAGTGTGCATGTAAATGAACACCAAACAGTACTGCTGAGCACAAAGAGCCTTTGGGGATTACACCTGTTTGTACCAGGATATAAATGTTTTCTTTCCTAGGTTAGAGTCTATCCCATTGAGAATTTGCTCATGATTTTATATTCTGACTGTAAAATTGTCATTCTTTTAACATGCTCTTGGAAAAAAAAAGGTCAAAATGATACTGTGGAAAAGAATCTAGCCTTGGAAAATACCTTAGAGATCAAAATGGTTTCAAACTCTCTCACTGAGGCACACCTTTCCTACTTATTCATGTAAACTTTCTCCTACTTAAACCAGTTTGACATGAAAACAAGACTATGCACCCTGTGGTTGTTGATAATAATTTCTTCTTCTTTTGGATGTCTGGTTACAAAATAGCTCCATTAAGGAAGGTGTCTGTCATGAGGCAAACACCATAGAGCATAGCCTACGTTCTTGAAGTACTATGTGTTAAGATTTTTAGGTGATTGTAGCCTGCTGAGATGAGCTTTTAAGAAAAATATTTGAGGGCTGCCTCACAGGGGACCTATTATATCCTCATGTTACCATACCACATTCCTGATCAGATCTTTTAGAGCAACCCAGAACACCAGCCTTGGAGAAGAATCAATTGCTTTTTATCCATGGGTACAATGTCATGTGGCTCTTACATTATCATCAAGGCATAATAAATTACTTTTATTAGTAGATAGATTAGTTCATTGGGAATTTCATGTACCTAGCAATCATTTATCCTTTTGCAAGGTTTCTGCACCGTGGGATGAAATGACCATCAAGTCCTTCTGGCTGAGCTCTGTATGTGTGACTTGCTCTGAATCTACAGACCAGCCCTGTGCCTGTGGCTGTTCCCCAGACACAGAAGTGTTGGTGGCCAGAAGGACTTCATCCACTTTAACACCCATGCCATTTTCCCAGTTCCAGAGGTAGCAACAGCAATACAGACTTTGTGTGTGAAGCCCAGAGATTATGTTCTTCACCTCCAAAAGTTAATGTCACCTGATTCTCAATATTTAGTGAAACAAAAGTGTGAAGATATATATGGAAGAGCTAAAATACAAGTGTTTTGCTCTTCATAATGCCAGTTTCGCTGTCTGATCCTTCTCATGCTTTCCACACAGCCTAGTTCTAAACTCCAGATGGGTGTATGTAGAGAGTGAATCCACTTTCTTGTGCAGCATCTAGCAAGTAATTTCTGTGTAATGTTATTCTAGAACAAATATTCATGCTAGTAATCAGTAACATCTTCTGCCTCCCTAAGTTTTTAGCGAACAAAGTACACGTAGTACCTTCTTGGTATTCACAGAAGCTCTGCAGAGCTAAGACCACACAAATTTTGGGGCTTTGAATTTAGTGTCTTGCATTTTTTCAGGTCCTTATATTAAGACATGTCAAAAGTTGAGAAATAGATATCTGAAAAAATATATAATTGGGATCCTTTCAAAAAACATCCTATTTTCCCTAAATTATTTTTGTACTACCCCATCCCAGGAACCCTGCATACTTCCCACTGAGTGGTAGTGGGCCTTTTTGCTTTCTCTGCAAAGATCATATTGTTTGATTCAGGGCGGGTTTTTTCCCTTTGAGGCTGGTGTGATATATGAAATTAAACCTAGACAAGCCACATTTGAATTAGAGCAAGCCCATGTATACAGGGAGACAGTCCCATATATCTGGGCTCCCTCATTTACATACCTCTATGGAATGCTGTCAGACTGACATTTCCACAATACTTACCAAACTCTTCAAAGTGTAATCACTGGGCTTTTAACTGTAGTAGTATCTCTTACTGAATGCTCTTGATCAGCAGAGAAATCAGCTGAATTTAGGGCAACCTGGTATCTTGCAGGCAACAGTACCTTGTTATAGGTTTTGGTTCCCTGGAAGCTGGTAGGAGAGATAGGAAAAGCCAAGTGGCATAACAAATGAAAACTTTGAAACAAAATTAAATTAAGGGAAACTTGATGACAAGCAGTTTTGCTGAAAGCTTTAATGTTGCTGGGAAACTGTCTTCTTGTATTATAGCACAGAGCTATACATTACAAATAACTGAAAATTCTACTTGGCAGAACACACAGTTTTGTTTATTCATGGATTTTATTTTTTTTTTACACATTATCCTTGATGGTGCTGTATCAAATTAAAAGGCTCACCTTATAGTAAAATATTTCTTCCTTTTATGCAGTATAAATCACCATCACCCCTTGTCATATTGCTCCAGGCCCTGCTAAAAAGCCTGTCCCTGTCTTTCCCATAGACCCCCTTCCAGTACTGAAAGGTCACAACCTGGAGCCTTCAGTCTTCCAGGCTGAACAACTGTAACTCTCGCAACTTTTCCTCATTGGAATGCCAATAGTGTTTTCATAATAAAAGTTGTCTTTTCAGAAGTCAGTGCCTGGAAACAGGCACGCAACAAAATGCAACTAAAATTATATGAAAATGTATTAAAAAAAAAGGAGGGGGGGGGGTAGTACCAATCATACCTTAAGAGCTATGTGCCAGTAAATGCAAAGTAATACTAAATAGATAATCAACACATTTAGGCAGACTTTTGAATGGCTTCCTCCCATTGCTGTATCCTTCTGCTAACAAGGCTGCATATGCAGCACAGGGACAGACCTACAGACATACATTTCATTTCTCATACTGATGATCCAGTAAAGAACACTGTGCTATCAGTGCTGTGGGTTTACTAATTCGTGATTTATCTTCTGTGAAATGACTGTACAAATAAAAAAAAGCATGTAAAAGAGGCCAAGTGGCAGTAATGGGAGATTTTAACTACCAGCAATCAACTGCTACATTAGGAGGAGGAAATAAACCAGAAACTGGTGATCTCTGGTTTTTTACTTAATACAGAATATGCATTAAGTGTAAAAGGCTGGAATAAAATCCAGATTGCAGACAAGGGGGAAGGACTTTTAGAAATAGTCAGGTGATTGGGAAGATGAGGAAGACATTTTTCCACATCTAATTTCTTTGACATTCTGCTGTAAAAAACCAAAGAGACAGCACAGTTGCCTAATATAAAAAGCACCATTCAGCTTGGTTCACCTGCAAATTTGCCGAGGGTGCGCTTGATCCATATGTCTATATCATTAATGAAGATATCAAATAACACAGGTCCTAATACAGACCCCTGGGGGGGCCCACTTGTCACTCGTGTCTGTTGGGACTTTGAGCCATTGACCACTACCCTCTGGATGTCCCATAATCATTTATTAGATGGATAAATCTAATAGTCCACCCATCAGTTCCCTCCCTCTCCTAGTAAAAGAGAAAGATGTTGTTTGGGACCATGTCAAAGGCATGGTCCAGATGTCCGTATCAAAGGCAGGATACAGAAGTCCAGATAAATTACACGTGTAACACTTGCCTTGTCCATTGATGCACTCATCCCATCATAGAAAGCTGCTGCATTGGTCAGGCAGGACTTGCCCTTGGTGAAGCTGAAATGTTTTTTTTCAAATTGCCTCCCTGTCTTCCATGTCAAAAGGTGCCATGGGGTCTGTGTCATGTAGGTGAGTGTATAGGTTGAGGTATCTGGTTGCTTCAACTATGAATTTCTTAGCTCACCAATAGTGGCTGCAGACGCCAGTGCTGCAGAGTTCCAGATACCATTTCTTAGAATGCACTGCAGTCTATTGGAAAGAGGAAGGAAATCAGCTGGTTGACATGCAGAAGCTTGAAACATGTTTTTGTGAGAATAAGTGCATGTGCACCAGTTAAGACAAGACTTGTTCTTGTCAAGGCAATCAGTCTAGCTTTTTGTTTTCTCCAAACTGATTAAATGAAAACAGGATTAGCATCAGAAAACTCTCTTTGTCAAGAGACAGTACTCCTAATTTAGTAAAGAATTTCCACGTAATCTTGTTTTTACAGAAAATGTGCATGGTCCTGTGTCTAGACCATGGTGTACAGTATGCAAAGCTCATTTCAGAGGAAGGCTTTGAGAAGTAACTGTTTTTCACATGCTGAACTGCAGAACATAAGGGTAATCTGTCCTTCCTGGGAGTATATGGATGAGGGGATCAAGTCTATCATTAGCAAATTTGCAGATGACTCCAAGCTGGGTGTGCATGTCAATCTGCTGGAGGGTACGAGGGTTCTGCAAAGGAACCTGGACAGGCTGGACTGATGGGCCAAATCCAGCAATATGAGGATCAACAAGACCAAGTTTTGGGCCCTGTGCTTTGGCCACAATAACCCTTTGTAGTATTACAGGCTGGGGTCAGAGTGGCTGGTCCGAAGCCAGGCAGAAAGGGACCTGGGGGTAGTGATTGACAGTGGACTGAACATGAGCTAACAGTGAGTCCAGGGTAGCCAAGAAGGCCAATGGCATTCTCTCCTGTATCAGGAATTATGTGGCCAGGAGGACCAGGGAAGTGATTCTTTCCCTGAATTCAGCACTGGTGAGACCATACCCTGACTGCTGTGTCCAGTTCTGCACCCCTCAGTTTAGGAAGGATGTGCTTGAGCACATCCAAAGAAGGGCAGCAAGGCTGGTGAAGTCCTACAAGGAGCAGCTGAGGGAGCTGGGGTTGTTTAGCCTGGAGAAGAGGAGGCTCAGGGGAGAGCTTTTTGCTCTCCACAGCTGCATGAAAGGAGGGTGCAGCCAGGTGGAGCTTGTTCTCTTCTCCCAGGCAACCAGTGACAGTTCAAGAGTCTTAAGCTGCACCAGGAGAGGTTTAGGTTGGACATTAGGAAGAAGTCCTTCACAGAACGGGTGACTGGGCATTGGAATGGGTTGCCCAGGGAGGTTGTGGAGTTGCCATACTGGGATGTGTGTAAGAAAGACTGGATATGGCACTCAATCCCATAGTCTAGGTGACAAGCTGGTGTTTGGTCATAGGTTAGACTTGAATTTGGTGGTCATTTCCAGCATGATTGATTCCATGATTCTGTAATACCTTACTGTACTTACTTTTACCACCCCAATACTTCAAGGCATAGTCTGTGATCTGGCTTGAGATTTTGCTTGTTGATTCCAGATGAGCAATTTATAAACTGAAGAAAAAGGAAATCACAAACTCTATTCTTCCATTCATTCTCATTTCTGTTCTTTGTACTAGTGGCTGGGTTGCCTGGCTATGACCTCAACCAAAGCATCTTTTGCAGCCTCTGAATTCTCAAGTATGCTCCTTGTGCTTCACTTCTGTTGTTCCTGTCTAGTAAGGGATTTTCCATTATGGTTTGTATTGCTGGTTATTCTTCTAGGAAGTTCTTAAAAAAACAACCAAACCTGGGATTACTTGATTTTAGTACTGGTAAACAATCTTAGGTCTGACTTTACAAGTGTTACCCTTTTGAGCTGATTCACCCTGCATTCCTACTAAAAGAATTTAATGCATCTTCTTGCACTGGTTACATTTGCACTAACACTGTAAGCAGATATTAGACATCAGTGTTAATCAGGTAGAGTGTAATCCAAAAACTCAGTATAGCCCCTGTGGATGACATGTTGTACAAGGCTATATTTTATGGCTTTTCCCTGGAGTGTTATGTGGTTAGGCAAAAAAGCATGCTGTTGCTTGATGTTTAATAGGTTGGACATTATTGTGGAGCCTGTAAAACCTCAACCTTGCTGTTACGTTAGCAACTGTACAATCAGCATGTTATAGCTGCAAAAGGTTTCCTCAGTCAAGGGAGTTGAAATCAAAAATAAATATTTAAAAGAAATATTCTGAAAGACTTTTGTCTACAGACTTGGGTCATTGCAACAGTAAAATTTTTTTAAGTGGATTTTTTTTTGCTAACTACAGCTATACAAATGAAAAAGCAAAAATAATCAAAAACTTATTTTTGATAGATACATTCACTTTCATAAATTGAAAACTGCTCATTCTTGCTTAACTCAGAGCTGTAGCATGTCAGCAAATGAAAAGTATTTCAGTGTTCAGTTTGCCCCCTGTGGTGGTACAGTTAATTACTGTGGGTGGAGTACTTCTGACCCTTTTGCAATTATTGGTTATTCCGACTTTGATCATAGGTTAATGTCTGGGAAATTGTAAGAAAAAACCCAGCAGTATATTTAACTATAATTTCTGCAAATTATTATTTTCTGACAGTTTTCACTGTAAACAGAAAAATAGAATAATACTGCTCTATAAGTATGTCCTCATGTGTCCTTCATCAAAGTATAGTACCAAGAGCACATTTAATGCAGAGAAAATGAAGGTTAGGAATGAACTCTTGGCCGAAATAAAGCCAGTGGGAGCTTTGGCATGGTTTTTAGAGGACCAGCTTGTTACTACATGTATTCAGCCCGAGTCAGTATAACAAATTCTTATTTATGGACTTTATTCTGAGCACATTTTTTCTTTAGTGGTTAGAGTGTGTTGAAAATACTGACCTTCTGAGCTAAAGGAAAATGAAATAAGGAAAAGAAAAAAAAAAAAAAGAAGTGAAGTGATTTGTGTGCATGATAAAAGTGTTTTTCTGCAATAACACAGCATGTGGTCAAGAATTACACAGGTTGCATTTGCCACTTTATATCTCCTGCCAGACGAATACAATTCAGGGCCTGTTACCCCCGCCTGCAGTACTGTTTCATAGTTATGAAGTCATGACAGCTGTGATTGCCGGTGTAGAGAATAAAGTCTGTGGAAAAAGTCTGGATAGCTTCCCACTGTACACAGGCCAAAAATAAGTTAGCTGGAATTAAAACAGAAGAGGAGAAAATTTGCAGGGGGAGAAAGCAAGGGAAGCAAATAATATTTCATACTGGGACACAAGCTGAGGCAAATAGACTCTGGGACAGATCCTGACTCCACTCCCATCTCTGCAGCATCCTGGAACTGATAAAAAATCTGAGGTGTAACCCAGAACCCATTTTGGCCAAGTGTACTCTACCTCATGGAAATTGGTACTTCCCATTTCCTGCCACCCTGGAGATTCACAAGTCATTTGAATTAATTTCATTCCCAGCTTAACAATAACTGCGCAAACACACCACCTCAGTTCTTGCACCTGAGGAAACATTATGATCTATAAACTCACAATGTCCCACTTGAACATGGGGAGCAGGTGCTAATCAATAATGTGTTGCCGACATTTAAAAAAGGGAGCTCCACAGGCACAGTCTCCCATAGCTGGGACAAATGCTGCAGCTCCATCCCCCCCGGTTTGGGGCTGTATAATTTCCAAAGCAGGATCTGATTTCCTCTTACTTCATCTACCATCTGTGGAAAAATCTCATATAATCAAAGCAACAATACTTTGCCAATGAATATTAATGTGTTTCTGTTAGGTTTGTGAAAAATAGTGCCAGGGTATGTGGAAGAGTATAATGATCAGTACAGTTTGGTTCTGCACGTTGCTGTGTAAGCACCACAGAGAAAAATGCCATTGTTTGGGGTTTTTTGCATCCAGAAACTGAAACTTGCCACAGCAAAAGATTTATCATTAAAGTGAGATCTGTGTTCTCAAGAAAGCCTTGGAGGAATCTTAGAGAGGTTGTTTTGTTTCTTAAAGAGAGGCATGATAAAGAAATACCTAGAGATAGTGATGTGTTGGATATAGAGAAATAGAAGCTGATTGCAGCACTTTCACGGGCCACAAAGAACTACTTTGCCCTATCTGTATCTCTGGCTGATCCAGGTAGACAGTAAAATTTGAATTCAGTATGATTTTGGTGATTGCAATTGCATTGAAAAGGACCTACCCCAGGAAAAGCAGGTGTGGTCAAAAGCTACATGGCAAAAGCTCTTGAGAAAAAGGATGAGCCAAAAAGACAAAAAGAGGACTAAAATGGGGACCAGCTATTAAATTCTGAGTTCATGGGCATCAATTTCAAGTTGCCCATGACTCTATTCAGAGGGAAGGGTGCACTTCTGCCTGACTTGGGGAGAAGAGCTTTAACTCATTCTTACAACCAGTTTCAGTTGCATGTCTCAGGAACTGTCGCTTCCCTCCAACCCTTGCTATATGGTGATAAAGTTCCCTAGAACATACCAGTGACAACAGCAGCAATGATATTTTTTCTTTTTATTGCTCCAGCTTATGTGGTCAGAACTCATCTTTGCCTTATTTAGAAATAATCTTTTCTATTAATAAAGTATCCATTATGTTAACACAGAAGCAGACTCAGACTGTTTGACTTTTCTAATCTTTATTTGTTTATGATTTAAAAGCATTTAAAGCCATAAAAAAAAAATTGGTTGAAAAATTAAACATGGTGAAAGCCACATGCAAAGGGAAGATTAGAGATATGTTTTCCCCTTCTGCCTGTCCTCCTTCACCAATTAAAGCATCACTGTAGCATCTCCTTCATCGAGTTCTGTGGGGTCTTGAGAAACAGCTAGCTTGCCATAAAAGTAAGAAAACAAAGATATTAGTGGGAGATTTTAAACACTTGTTAAAATCTTCTTCTCCAGTGTCACTTGACAGCGAGGGACTTGTGCAGGACTAAAGGACAGGTAAGAAAATGAACTGCTGCTTGCATTTTGAAACTGACTGTAAACAGGAGAAGGAAGAGCCAGTAACAAAGCTGGGAAAATATCACCAAGGGCAAAGATTGACCCATTCTGTAGCTGCAGTACAGTCCTACAACAGCTAACACCAAAAAGAAAGCCTCCTGTGTCCAGAAAATGACAGATATTTCTACTCCCACATCAACCATCCAAGCAGTGCATTAAATATCAATACCCAAACCTGTTTTCCCTACTATTTTCCCTCACTATTTTTTTGCTTTGCATTTATTTTCTTCCTATGTCTTTAGCTTTTGAAAGAAACAAAGTTTCTGAATTAAGTATTTTCCCACTTCATCCAGATGACAATGCCAAGGCTGCAATTGATCCATGCTTGGCACCTAAGCCAGCAGCCTCAAAGCCATAGTGAGGCTT
The DNA here is from genome assembly GCF_048771995.1 of Taeniopygia guttata. NCBI lineage: Eukaryota > Metazoa > Chordata > Aves > Passeriformes > Estrildidae > Taeniopygia > Taeniopygia guttata. Next base: position 15,205,024 of record NC_133063.1, on the reverse strand, counting down.
TCAGTTGCTGGAGTTGGTCACTGTCCACAGGCTAGCCCCTGACACAAATGACATAGCAGAAGAGGAGAATAGAGAAACCTGAGAATTGAAGCACTGGATTTTAAGACAACAAACATATGTTGTCTTAAAATATGTTTATTTCAAAATGAAATGCTTATTTCAATATGAGCACCAGCACACTTGAGCAATTGGATGTGGAAGGCTGGGAAAATAATTTAACAAGGTGTATTCAGATGGCAGAAGTACATTGCCCTGGCCTTGAAGCTACAGACTGAGATGCTTTATTAACATATAATTACGTTGATGCATTCCATCAATTTCCTTAGATCAGACTAAAAGAAAAATTAGAACATCACTTGCTCTGAAGCCTCTTCCCGTTAATCACAGAGAATGTCCTTGGAGTATTTCTCATTTAAGTAAATTGATTGTAGTCTGAAGACCTTTGTTTTATGTAAGACTACACCTCGCTTCTCTGAATCCTTAGGATTACAGGAGAAAGCAGTTGGATTGTACATCAGTGTACATCCAACAGTGTACAGTAAAAGCCCCCCCAGGATAGGTTTCCTTGAGGCAGGTGATAGGGCATTGCAGTGGAACAAAGACAGGGAAGGGTAACCCTTGGTGCTCAGCAAGGCTGCAGGGCAGCACTTACTGCAGGGTTTTTTGTCTTAAGGGTTTTGTCCTGTATCATGGCTGCTCCTCTGCTTCTGGGACTGGCTTTTTCAGAGGCAATTTCCATATAGGCACTGTAAATAGAAGTGACATGATTTTTTGTTGTAGTGGACACGGTCCACTTTTATTTCCTTAAATTACAAATAATAGGCATGCTTCCTCTCCATTCCTGTTTTCCCATCAATCTTACTTGTATTTGCTGTGCATTGCACAGCTGCCTGAACTTGAGTCGAGGTTCAACTCTGCAGCTGCTCAGTGTGTCCTTCCCACTGCCTGATCCTAGTTAGGATTTGGTTGAACTGGTAAATGCACCTGAAGTCAACAAATGTGTCCAAAAGCTAATACAAACCTCAGATATTTTCTTTATGTGCTGTTTTGTCCCTCTGCACAATAGAATTGTACGCATGATCTCCATGTTCCTTAACAATCATTATGTTCTGTGGTCCTACAGTCTGTGGTAAATGAGAATGACTGTGCACAAAGGAATAAACCAAAGAAGCACTGGGCAAGATCAGTCTTCTGATTGGTCTCTCATAAACACAACTTTGCAAATTCTCATGCTTCATGTAATCCATAAAGCATTGAAATAGTAATCCAGGGAAAACAAATTAAATCAAAAGCAAAAATGCTATGTGGTTTTGGTTGTTTTGTTGTTGTGGGGTTTTTTTTGTTTTGGTTTTGTTGGTTTGGGTTTTTGTTGTGGCTTTTTCTTTTTTGTCCCAGCTTTTTCTTTTTTGTCCTAGGGAGAGAACAAATTAAATGAACAAAATTATTTTACTTTTTCGTATCAACAGGAAGGAACCTCTAAGTCAACTAGACTTCCATTTTGAGCAAGAAATGCCCACATTTCCTTGTTAATAGTTTACAATATTTTCTGGAAAGGGTAGGCCAATTTTCTCTACTTTTATTGCCCAATGAAGGCAGAGAGGAGCACAGCAAAGGGCACAAGTTTTTGACACTGACCATTTGTGTGTCATTTTACGGACACAATAAAACCAAGAAATGCATAAACACTGAAAAGCAGTACAGAACTGACAAGCATAGCTAGATCTCCATTTGCTCTTTTTCTATACAAGATGTAGGTGTTACCTGTGCTTGCCCATGAGATCAGGGCAAGTCAATTTACTGCTATTATCAGAGTGCCTGTGATTCTTTTCAAGAGTCATGAAATAAAACCCCTTCAAAGATCATGCTTTTCTTTTGTGTAAAACACCAGTGCACTGAAGGAAGACTCCAGTCTTTTCCTTTAAAGTTTCTATACAGCAGAGGAGAAAAAGATCCCTGCAGTGTGCTGCAAGCTGTACACTATACTCATTAGTGACTTCATCCCGTGAGCTGCCTTCTCTGGCCCACATCCAGGAAAACACGAAGTGTACATTTAATTTTCAGCATGTGTGTAGGGTCATTAACTGCAAGCACATTCTTACATGCCTCCCTCATTGCTTCTTTTCATTCTATTATAGAATATAAAAGGCAGCAGTGGCTTTCAGGGGTTGAGAATGTTTTGTAGGGGACTAAATGAAAGTACTGAAACCTCCTCACTGTATATAAGAATAGCAAGACAGTAATATTCTTCTGATTAACACGATATTCCTGCATGGAATACTGTACTGTGAACAAACTTTGTCAGGCAGACTTCTGTTTGCATGCACATTGCTCCATGCTGCTAAACTGAGCAGCAGGTTGAGAAAGGAAAAAGAAACTGCCAAATCATGTAGAATTTTCTCACCTTGGCCACATTATGCAGCTATCCTGCATCTGTAAAGACACTACTTTTTATAGCAGTGATATATTAATACGGTCTAGTCCAATTTATATTTCCACCTGCACGTGGCTGCCTTTAGGTATGTGTCTCTCTTGTTCCTCCTGGCAAGGATCTGCCAGGAAGGAAAAGCCTTCCAGAGATGAAATTGCTGGTTTTGAGAACTTCCTCTGCAGTCAGTTTCACTGAGGATCTCTGCAGGTGTAATTTCCTACCCTATGGCTCTTCCTGCAAGTGACCCTGTGGTTTGTCATGTGGGGAGATATGCAAAGTGAACTCCTGGCTCTAATGAAGTCACAAAAGATAGGTGGAATTATATTTTATCACATTTTCATGATTTCTTTAGTGTCACTACAAAATGACAGTCTCTCGTACACATGCCTCCTTCTCAAGATGATACAAGTGCATTATTATGCCTGCTTCACCTGTGGAAGAGCACAGGCTACTGCAATGGCCAAGGACCAGTATGGTGGTAGAAGAAAAGTTTTAAATTAAGCAGGAGTGAAGTAGTGGGCTTGTGCCCAAATCATTGGAGGTGTAATTTCTTTTGGGATCTGACAGAGACTTGGTAAAGATAAGCTGCACAGGCTGCACAGCTGTCTATTTACAGAAATTCCTTGTCCTCTGTGCTGCAAACCTCCTGTGGGCACTGCTGGTGACGGCTGCCCAAATCCCAGCAGCGTTTGTGCTTGGAAGCCCAGAGAGCTGCCCCATAGCAGTGCTCATGCTGGCAGCTTCTGGGCATGGGAAAGTCTTCAGCAGCAGGGCAGATGTGCTCAGGGACTGGTCTCTCTGGAAAAGCCAGTCTGTGCTACTGTCCTCACCATCAGACCTCTTTGAGCATTGTAAAGCATGGCAAACATAAATTAAATAATCTGTTAGCATTCCCCACATAAATAAATCTAGATTTGCCCTGGGAATTTGGAAAAACTTTCAATGTAGGGCTAAATTTATCAAAATTGAGTGTTACCCACTACTAGAAAATATCCTTGCATTGCAGAAAAAGAAATACATGAGCATAACATTCAGGCTTAGATCCTGAAGTTCCACAAACAACCAAACTTTTCCTTAACCAAAATTATTTGGCATATATGGCATATATATATGTTTCAAAGTAGCCTCTTTTATACATTCCAGTAAACAAAATCCCATTGCACTCAATTGGAAAAAAAAAATGGTGATACACTGTATGTGCCAGATATTTTTTGAAAGGTCTCTGGAGAAAAGAAAACACACAGGCACTGAGATTTATTAAAATCCAAGTCATTTTCGAAGAAGCCAGCTTTACTAATGAGATAGCCTGAAAACCAGAGACTGTCCATTCAAGCATATGTGCATCATATGAAAGCCAGTAATTTTTTATTATCTTGTTATTGCCAGAAATTATATTAAGCTGAAACACAGCTCCAGCTAACAAAAGCTTCAAGTATATACTGGGACCTTTTAATGCTAGAACAATAAGCCAGCTTTATTACACTGATTATTGATAATATGAGGGTTGTACTGGCATTTAGTCATAACTACATAAAATTATTGTTTTTCTGCCATGATCATTGGCTACACAATTACAAGGGACCAATAATACGTTTACAAGTAATTACTGACAAAGATTTCTTTTGTTGTATATAAATGTAGTAAAAGCCCCAGGCTAATTTTACCAGCATGTTCATATGATATCACTTCCTGAAAATACATGGAAGTTAAAAAAAAAAAAAAAAGTATATACACAAAGGAAAGGTTGTACAAGTCCTAAAGAAAAAAAAGCAACCTCAAGAAATATCCTGGGTTTCTACCTCAGAAACCTGTTTTAACATTGAGGTAATTGCAAGAGGAATTAAAGTAAAAACACTGTTTCGGTATTGACACAAGGCTAGAGAGAATTTCTTTTACAGTGAGTAGCCTGCTTAGAGAATCATGATTCAATGGCAATATTTTCTGGGTCACTCTATTGATTGGTGAGACTTTGGTTTCCTGTGTTTCCACACTGTCACTTTACCTAGGTTGGAGCCAACTGTACTCAACCTCTGCTCTAAATTGCTGGTAGGCAAAACTGAATTGATTCAGCTGATTTTATAGGCTATTCTACTGAGTTTACAGGCTTCTCTCTGAATTTCCCCCAGTGAAGCATAATTTGGTCAGTTTTATGTTTGTAAGAAAATTTAATTAAGCATGACAGACATACTTATCCTAAAAAATATAACTATACTGTAAAAAGATATCAAAGATACCACTCCTTTAAATTCACGAAGCCTTTTTATCATGTCCTAGAATATATTTTGACTTTTTTTTCTAGCTTGTCCAGATACACCACAAATTTTCTAAAAGATTTCTAAACCCCAGATGAGTTTAAAGTAGTGTTTGAATTGAAAAAAAAATATTGCTACTTCTTTTCTGGCAGAAATCTCTCATGTCTTGTCTTTGGCCAACAAGCTTCTACTTTCCTTCAGATTCTGGATAGAAATGTTCCGAAATTTCTTTTTGCATGGGAAACTGATTTTGTTCTTATATCTATCTATTGAATGGTGTCAAATTTCCTGTGAACTCCTGAGCAATTCAGAAAAAAATAAGAACCAGCCCTGATCCAACCCCAAAATCAGTGATGCCAATGAAACTGGCTATAGTGAACTTACTTGTTATATCCTTTTGCTCTGTATTCTCTGGATTTGGTTAGCAGCAAAACTTTTGAAGTACTGTGAAGAAGGTTAAGAGGTCTAACAAAAAAATCAGATGAGATTTTCCATCAGTTCCTCTTTAAGTATATGGTCTTTTTGTGAATACTACACACTAAAATGAATTAGAGCAAAGGTGTAAAAACTTCCAACTTTTAAGTACAACTCATTGTTAACTCTGGCAACCTTATTTTTCTTCACATGGGTCATAAAAATATGATTTTTAAATGATTCCCTTTAGTCCAAAATGCCTTATTGCTTCATGTCAGAACACTAGGGCCACCTTATCAAGGTGAAATGTTGTGGCATTTTGGGGTCATTCAGCTATTCTATTGTAGGGTTACGAAATGGAGACATTTTTGTGACACTTCTGATAAAGAAAATCAGAATGATCCTGACATTTGCTGTAAGGAGACTTCTTTACACTAATCTGAATATTTAACTTTGAATTAAAATACTGCAAAGATAATATTTCCCTTCTAAACGTGTACCACAGGCCTGTAGATTACAAGAGATCTCTTGTCACAGAGCCATGATAAAATGTACCAAAGCCATGCTTCTCAGTCTGGGTAGCTTTTCATCTTCATTGCTTGAGCTACACTCCCTGTCTCTGTCCAGAAAAGAAAATATAGCATAACATATTGCAATATAATAAAATAAAGCTAGACAATATTATACGTAAGAAAGCCTGACTCTAATGTGTCACTACTGTAACTCCACAGGTCTACAGAAAATATCAGAAGCAGTTTCATAGAAAATTACTTCAAGTGTTCATTACTTGCATGACTGGAAGTATACTAAATCATGTCCAACACAGAGACAATTACTTGCAAAGAAGTGCCAAAACCCTATTTTGAGTAAAGGAATAGTTCTGGCAGATACATCAATTTGCTGGCATAAAGCACATCTTCCCCTAAGGGTTTCAACAGAAAAGTGCTGCCAGTCAGGGCTTGCACCCTGACATCACACATCCCTGTACCCAAATTGACATTGTTATGTTCATACATGTCTGTGAATGTATCACATAAGGAAATTTTTAATTTTTCACACTCTCACGGGCTCTGGTGGTTGCTAAGTAGAGCAGGATTTGCAAACATCCGATGATGATAAAAGCAGTACATCGGAGAAATACAGAATCAAATAATTATTAGAGTTGAAAGGTACGTCTGGAGATTACCCAACCCCCTGCAGGGTGACCTAGAGAAAATCTCATCTGATTTTTTTGTTAGACCTCTTAACCCTCATCTCAGCACTTCAGAACTTGCTAGCCAAATCCAGAGAGTACAGAGCAAAAGGATATAACAAGTTCACCATAGCCAGTTTCAGTGACATCTCTGATTTTGGGGTTGGATCAGAGCTGGTTCTTATTCTTTTCTGAATAGCTCAAGAGTTCACAGGAAATTTGACACCATTCAATAGATAGATAGGTTATGCAGAAATTGATCCAGGTGGGTTTGAATGTCTCCAGAGAGGGATCCTCCACAAATTCCCAGGGCAGCCTGTTCCAGTGCTCTGACACCCCTCATGAAACTCACACTTATGTAATGGTGCAGCTTCTTGTGATTTTGTTTATGGCCATTGGTCCTTGTCCTGTTACTGGGCACCACTGAAAAAAAGTCTGGCACCATCCTCCTGGCACCCACCTTTCAGATATTTATGTATGTCTCAGTCTTCTCTTCTCCAGACTAAATAGGCTCATTTCCTGCAGTCTCTCCTCATAAGAGAGATACTCCAGACCCCAAATTGTCTTTGTGATGCTCTGCTGGACACTCTCCAGAAACTCCTTGTCTCTCGTTTGCGGAGGAGCAGAACTGGACACAGCTCTGCAGATGCAGCCTCACCAGGGCCAAACAGAGGCACAGCTCCCTCGGCCTTCTGCCCCGGCTCTTCCTGAGGCACCCCGGAATACCCTTGGCCCTCCTGGCCACGGACACTCTGCCAGCTCATGGACAGGCTGTGATCCACAAGAGTCCCAGGTCTTTCTCCCCAGAGCTGCTCTGTAGGAACAACCCCTGGCCTGTGCTGGCACTTGGGGCTGTTCCTGCCCAGCTGCAGGACCTGACACCTGCCCTTGCTGAACTCTTTAGGTTTCTCTCTGCCCAACTCTCCAGCCTATCAAGGTCCCACAGAATGGCAGCAGAGCCTTCAGGTGGATCAGCCACTCCTTCAGTTTAGCGCCATCAGCAAACTTGCTGAGGGTACATTCTATCCCTTCATCTGAGTCATCGATAAGCAAGTTGAACAAGACTGGTACTGATCCCAGAGAATGCCACTGTTGGTCTCCAGGTGGATTGTGCTCTGCTGATCACAACCCTCTGAACTCAGCCATTCAGCCAGTTCTCGATCCACCTCACCGTCCATTCCTCTAACCCATGTTTCCGGAGCTCACCTGTAAGGATGTCATGGGAATCAGGGTCAAAAGCCTTGCTGAAGTCAAGGCAGACAACATCCACTGCTCTCCCTTCATCAATTTGTCCTGCCGTGCCAACCAGATATGCACCCATGTTCAGAACTTTTTTTTTATTTCTTTAAGCCTCTGTAGATCTGAGTTTTATAATAGAGATAAATTAAATAGTCATACAATTCATTCACTGCTTTCCTGGATAGATTGAAAGGTGTTCTGCAATGCTAAAATCAGGTGGGCTCACAAATAAAAGGCTGGCCATTAGGATTGCCATTAGGTTACCTGTGTTTCATTAGGATTCTGGCACACAGATTATCAGGACATGTGGCACACCCAGCCTTGCCTATTTGGACTCCTCCACTGGGAAAGTGCTGCAGGAAGACATGTAAAAGAATATAAGAAGCAAGAACTCACTTAAGATCTAGGATATAAATACCAGTTTGACAACTGCTGGTCTCTTTAACAGAGCACCAGTTCAGGTTTCTCAAGAGCAAAGGCTTTACATCAGCTGCAAACCCACCTGGGAAGCGCTTAACTTCATAACTGGCTGTGAAGCAGAGCCCCTGACACATGCAGCGAAAGGAAGGGATGCAGAGGGTGCCAGAGCTGGCAGAGTGGCCGAGACACAAGGGGCTCGAGTGCCTGCACCAGCACCACACCTGCGTGTGCAACCACCGTCCTTCACTGCAGTTGCTGCAGCTAGGTTGCTCTGACATTCCAGCAGAGATGGGGGCCTATAATAAATTAAGAGCACACACAGAAATCCCAAAATTTAAATAGCTTTGTGGTGATAAGGACAGTAGAAATTAAAACAGAACAGCATTTTATTCACTTGATAAGGATAGTAGAACAGAACAATATTTTACTCTTATCTTAGGGACAGCAGATCAGAACAGCACAGCCTTGGAGAAATAGATGAAGGATATAACTTAGCAAAACAGAAGTCATGCAAAACACAAGCAGGGTGCCAGGCCAGCTGAGCTCTGCAAGGCTGACAGAGCACCAGCTATCCAAAACAACAATATTGCTCTTACTCAAAAGTGGAGGTCAGGCTGCAGCCATCTAAAAAGGATACTGAACAGCTCACCAGTAAGCTTGAGGCTGCTGTGCAGGCTACCTGCCTGATTTCTTAGAGAGAAACAAGAGTTAAATGTTATAAACTACATTTTAGGGCCTTTAACAAATAAATAGGAGTATTAATTAGGATGGTAATTTGTACAGTATCAAATAACGCAGTGCCTCTTTCGAACTTTTCAACCCTACTTAATAGTCAAGCATCTCTCTGGAACAATAAGAGCTGAGGGGTATTTAGGGCTTGCAACCAGCTGCTGTTTTATTGAGTTTCTAGTTCTAAATTGCTTTGGCTTTCCACTCTCTGAAGTCCACAAAAATCCTACACCCCCTCAAAAAAAAAAAAAAAATGGCATCCAGGTGGGAGGACTTAAAATCATAATACATATTTTTCTACTGGTTCTGAAAGGTTTTAGCAAAAATATTTTTGAAATAGGATTTTAATTTTTAAAAATATTTAAATTTCTTTGTTGGTGTGCTGAAAACAAAGAGAAAGACAATCAAATTGAATTTGTCCCTCTTAGCTGAAATATTGCAGTAAATACTTGCATTCACTAAACTAACCTTAAATTACAAACATTAATAATGTTTTATTGCTTTATTTAAGTATATTAAAACATAAGCCTAGGCAACTTTGTACCCATGATAAGTAATAATATAAGAGTTTTAGTTTTTCCTGTGGAAAAAAGCCCCTTCAGCTCTTTTTTATGCACATAAAAAGATACAAGATAAAATGGAAGATATAATGAAATAGTTAGGAAGTGGTCACTATGGAAATTAGACTGGCAAACACTGCGAGAAATTCCGCTGACAGCCTAGGTGAGTTGAGTTTCTCTTCACAGATCACTTCATGGAAGCATATGATCAGAGTAATCTAGTCTTGGATACTTTGTACTATATCTCTAGTCTTGCAAATGAACTGGAATGTTTGGGAATATAATTGGATGTCCTGAATATTTTTAGGAAAACCAGCATATTTGAACTGCGGTCACAGAACATTCTAGTTCATTTGCCAAGTAATATTTTTCTGAAGTCTGACTGAAAAAAAAAATAGACTCTACTGCAGCTCATAGCCAAATGTAGCCACTTAGAAACTTATTCATAACTATTCCATACCACCATTAATAAATTTTACATTAAATCCTGTCAATTACGAGGTATGCAAAACCACAGAACAGCTGCTGGCAGAAGTACAGGACTTGATAGAGCTATAAAAGCAGCCTAGACACATTCAGGTAAAAAATTGCATAACCTTCCAAAAGTTGAGTGCCATCCACCCCACAGAGGCACCTATGGAAACACCTCTAGTGCTAAACTCATATGGGGCCCAGGGCAAGAGAGGCTTAGTTTGCCCAGATTCAGACCCTATGCATAAGGGATAGAGCATTTTAAATATATCAACCAATTTTTTGTTTCACCTATTCTTGGATATAATGAGTAGTTTGGACTGCTTATTCCAATATATTATTCAGCAAGGGTTTTTTTTTGGTTTTTTTTGGTTTTTTTTTTTTACCTAGGGATGAATGTTGCTTGCACAAAGCTGGACAAAGACCCTCTTGGTTAATGCTGACTGAAGAAAATACATCCTAGAGGATTTACAAATGTTGCAATCTTATCATTCCTTTCAGTGAGGGAGATTAGATAAATACAGAAAGAACATATCAATCCAAGGGGAGGATTGGACTTTACCAGAGATAGCAGAGGGTGCATATTTCTCATACCACCTCTTTTTGGGGTGATCATCTGGAGCCAGATCTCCTTGTTACAGCTGGGTAGAACTTGGCAGACAAGTTTACCCTATAACCTCTTCTGCCTGTAGCATGAAAGAGGGATGTGTCACATCAGCTGGAGAGGTCTTCAGAGGAGGTGGTGGAGACAAATGCAAACAGCATACCTTCCCACAGCCTCCCTCCTCTCATCACTCTTTCTAGTCTCTTGGGCCACTACCCAGTGCATATCTGTCAGCTGCTTAACAAACTCTAGCTGTGGTTTCAGGCTGATAAATAATTATGCTAATTAACAGGTTGAAGGAAAATGTGATGTTGTTTCTGTGGAATGTTCTGAGAGGCTGGAAGCACTTAAATGTAAAAACGACATGTGGTGAAATAACCAATAATTTGCTTAAGAAACCCACATCTGGTATTCCTGCTAGAAACAGGGGTTAATAGTCTGTCAGGGGCAGGCAGTGGCAGTGAGTAGCTCTAGGATAAACAAAACAGCCTTAACGGCAGGAAATGGGCTTGTTCTCCTAGCATAAGCATTTACATTGGCTGCTAACCAGCAAGAGATGTAAAAGCAGTTGTTTAGTTTACACTTGGAAAAAAATAGAGACAGAAACAAACAGACTTCTTCATTTTGTGTATCTATGAAAAAAAAAAAAAAAAGTCAGAATCTAGCTAAAAATGGTAATAATATATATGCTCCATGCTCTGAGGTGGAGCCATAGACTGGGGACAAGATTCCAGTCATAAAAGGGGAAAGGCACTGCTAAAATTATTTTTGTATTATTGAAATAACTGTCAGATAATTACATGCATGATTTTAGGTTACTCATACAGAAAAGGGGAAAGATCAAGACAAGAGAAGTGAGGACACTTGATTAATTGATGCAGGTTGACATCCTGGTTTTTTTTTAATATAAGAAGATTGATCCTGGTTTTTGTTTTGAGGAAGGTCCAAATACTACTTGAAAAGTAAAGGCTTTCCCATTTGACACTGCTGTAGTCCACAGGATACAGTCCACAATGTAGTAACACGTACTTGTGTTGGTGTGACATTGCTACTGCACTTACAAGCTCAAAAGAGAAAGCCACATTTTAAGATGGGATGAAATGTAAATAATGTACTCATTTGACAAGATTCAGATGAAGTTCTCTGTGTGTGGCAAGCTGAATCTGTATTTATAGCAGTTAAAGAAACACACAAGATTCTCAGGATACACTGAAGACTGTGAATAATACATTGTTCGTTCCTAATTTTGTTTTAAATAAACAATGTTCTACCTTAGATGGTGTTTCTCTTCTGAAATAGTGCAACTCTTGCAAAGATTGCTGCGACAATCTGAGATGTATGTTTCACACAAGAAAGCATGACACCTAAGCAGATGTTAGCAGCTTTCTGTTGCATGTTGGACTGCTTGACATCTCAAGCTAAATTTTGTTTCACAGTCACTCTCAAAGATGTATTTTATCCCTTGTCAAGATAAAGATAAAGACCAGAAAAGTACAGTAAGCGCACATTGCCACCATAGCATCTAAGCTGCTCACTCTTTCACTACATTAGTGCATATTGCAGCCTTGCAAATGACAGGCTTTCACAGCCTCATATTTTAGTGTCATGTCTTGTTCTATAATGACACTGTGTTCTTTCTAGTGGTACTAGCACAGCTTTGCAACCTTTCTCAAAGCAGTGAGAAGGGAGGTCTCCAAGGCCACATGCTGCTATCTGAGGTGGGAAGCAGCAGCAATAAAATTCCTCAAAAGCCTCATTTGTTAGCCAAAGCAATTAGCATGGTTCAGCTCACATGGATGCAGGCAGCACTATGTCCCCCACCATAGAATGTTTTTAGGTCTGAGGCTGAAGTCTTTTGTACAAAAGTTGAATCAATTCTGGTGTTTTTTGAAGCTTTCCGTAAGCATCCAAGTCATCCAGCTGCTGAAAAGGTTTGCTCTCCACCGCTGTACTCATATGAAACAGCAGATCAGAGAAACTTGCTTCTTGTAAACAAGAAATGTCAGGGAGAGGCCATCTCAGACACTTCCACTTTTTCCCCATGTTGTGCTTACACTAAGCTGAGATGACACAGCCCTCAGTGTGCAGTATGTTCCCATGGGCCCATATCTGCTTAGGTTGTCTTTAGATCATCACATGAATAGCATGAGGAGACAATAATTCATGGCTTCCAAGAACAAAGATGAAGGCTGAAACCATAAAATCTATGCTTGACTTTTTGTTCCTCTGTGTTCTGGTTCAGGCATGTAAATACTAGTGAAACAGTCAAGTTCTGAAATCAAGGCTACATCTCATTTGTGAATGTATAAATTTAAGAATTCCAAGAAAAATAGAGCCACTAATGCCAGGAATTTCTGCTCACCAGAGACTGATATCCTGGATCTAAAATTGCTAGTAACAATATGAAAGAGCAGGTGACAAAAATAAAGTAAATTTTAGGAATGGCAATTAGATCTTAACTGAATTTTTCAAACTTCAGTAAGCTTGTTCTTATATCGAATTTTGCTGAATTGTGATTACCTTTTTGCCTTTTGCATATTCCCAGTCAGAGCACATCCATCATATTTTTGCTCATAGAAAAAATTTTATGATGGAGAGGAAAGGAGAAAAATGGGAAATGAACAGGAAAAACATGGAAAATGAGCATTAACATAGAAGCAATGATCAGTTATTAAAAATGTAAATCTTGCTGCACATTTTTTAGTGAAATCATTACTCAAGGAATACAGTCATTTACCACAAAAAAATCACTCACTAAATATCTGTCTTTATTTTGTATTGTACTTCCATTTTCCATTAAGTTCCCACCAAAATGGTTTGTCTAGTACAATTAGGTAGGAAATTTGTATCATTTCATATGGCTTATATAACTTGAATGAACAACAGTCCTCACACTTCAGTATAGTTCTTTAGGGACAGGGCCACAAGGACAGTCACTGTGAGGCAAGGGCAGCCTCTCTTTGCTCCTATAAACCACATGTGGGGGTGTTTTATTTACGCTGGCACTCAGTGAAGGCAGAAAGCAGCATGGGAGGATTCACCACCAGCCTTCTGCACCCCAAAGCTCGCAGAGTCTGTAGCCAGGCCCTGGACATTTGACTGCTCACAGCACCCACTCCTCCCCACCACTCTGCAGACTTTTTAAATACCTACTCAAAACAAAAACAAACAAAACAAAAAAATAAACTTTTTTGCTCAACTTTAAACATTACTATGGACTTGACTTTCACAACCGATTTATGTAGGGCTTGCATAAATAGAGCTTAGTAAGCTTTCCATGCATTACCAAAACAAACTTTTAGTCTGTAATGCATTGTTGGAGATTTGATAACACTGAAAGAATATCTGTTATTGATTCTCTTTTCCTCAGGAAAAGAATTTCTATGATTGAAGAAAAAGCAGCAGGAAAAATCAGTCTTATGGGGTGGCCTGGGGAAGCTGTTCATAGAAGAATAAATATTTTCTGAACAGGTAATGTGGAAAGCAACCAAATATTTAGTCTTTAGACTGCATCTCCAAACATAGGGCCCACCTTTTGCTCTTACAAGAGAGATTGTTTTAAGCTGGGTAACAAGATTCCAATATTTTGACAATAACCAAGAATGACTATTTGGGGTGGGTTTTATTTGCATTAATATCCAATCTTTTTAAATAGTCTTGGCATGCTCTTGGCCTCGAGAACTTCCTGTGATAATCAGCACCAGAACTGAATCATGCATTGCTGTCAAAAGATATTTCTTGAACCAATATTATTTCGTCAGTTTGTTTTAAGGTCATTAAATATTCTTTTTTCCCTTATGCACTTTATTTACAATTATGAAAATCTCATAATTAACAAAGTAAAAATTAAAGTGCATTTGTGAAAGGATAAAGTTTGAGTTGTAGTTTATGTAAAAACCTAAGTACAGAAGTAATTACATAGTCTGGGACAAAATGCCAATATTTGCATGGGAATAACACTGGGATGTTTCTTGACCATATGATATATGTCAAGTTATTTTGCTGCATATCAGTATCTACATGGGTGTGAAATGTGCAACTGCATCTATTTTACATGCAAAGTTATGAGCACAATTTAAATCAGAAAGTTTATTTTCAAAAGAAGCAAAGCTGCTTGTGCCTATGCCTTTATGCAATGAGAACTCCCAGTAGGAATCAGAATAAGTGATGTGTTTCCGAATAGCCCATGTGTGTAGACAAATATTCCCAGTGATCATTTCAAAAAAGAGCATTTAACTGGCTTAACAAATGGAAGGATGATTTAATGCTTGTAATATAACAGAGTTGTGAGTTCCAGTGAGAACTAAATGTTCTGTAGCTTTACCTAGAAGCCCTAAGGCTGAGACACTGGCTGCTCCATTTCACAGAACCTCATTGGGCCTTCTCAGTGTTATGGTGGGAAAGTAATTTGAGCTACTTCCTTCCTTTTGTGCATTTTGCAGCTTAAAATTAAAAGAGATACTCCCCATGCACAATTGATATTAACTTTAACATGGATGACACACACATCTAACAAGGGAAACCAGACAACTTCCCTTACTGCATTTGCAGTTTAGGTTTGTACAAATTACCTTTCCTTATAAAGCTGGATTTTTAAATGTCTAATAGTTTCAATAACCTTTTCAAAGAGGCTATTTTCACCAATATTGGGCCATGTCACTGTTGCAGGTTAGGGTGTTTCCTTTTGTTTTCTTTCTCGAATTTTTCTCTCATTTTGTTGCTAAGAAACCAGAACAACCACTACTTAGGAGAGAGAAAAGAATTTGCTCAGCTTAGGGGAGGAGGGCACCTGGCTGCATTTCTCTGATATTAGGGTTTCCTCTTGGAGGGACAGAGATATCAAGAGAATTGGGCTGGGCAAAAAGGGCCTGGGGCAGCTCCTAGCTGTCTTGCTCTCTCAGCTTCTGAGGAGGATGACCAAACTTCTTCTTGGGGTAGCTTCTTCTTCTAATCTGGACATTTAAAACTGATGTCTTTACATATGTATAAAGTGTAGTGCTAGTTGCTGGAATATTCTACCTGTTTCTCTCCAGAAGACTGGTTTTAAATTTTAATCATTTTTAAATGATAGTCTAAGATTTTATGTAAAGCATATTGAAGGTAATAGCGAAACAGGACAAAAAGAAGTAATTATTTAATTAACATTTTAATTAAAATATTGATTGGCAGTATCAAGCACATCCTGGTAAAGTTATAAATTTTCTTCTATATTTCTTATTTATTCAGTCACACTCTGAAGTGGACACATTTAGAGAATTATCAGGAATATAAGGACGCTTAAGTCAAAATCAGAAATCATCCCTCAACTTGTCTAGGTTGAAAAGGCAGTCTTTGCATGTGTCACATCTCTGACATCCTACCTTTGGCACATCTGGGCAGATCAGAGCTCTCTAACACTGGGATGTGAACCCGGGCAGAAAGAATCTCCTTTAGGGCTGGAGAGAGTTCAGTTCACTAATCATCCCACCTTGCTCTCTGTGTACTGAGACTGCTAAAAGCTTTGCCAGGTATCCAGTCTTGTGGTCAGTCGTCTTCCTGAAACTGGGCTGAAACTTTGAAAAAGAATAAAATACTAAATAAAATACTGCTATTCAGTCTAACTTGGGAAGTCAGTGAGGCCTTTCCTCCATGGCTGGGCGAAGATGAGCCCCACTGATGTGGGATCCCAAAACTGGTGATGTATGCTGTCACACCTGCAGGGCCTGGCTTCTTTCCCAGCCATCTGCTTCCACCTATACTGCCATGACATAATTGAAACAGCAGTAAAGTTTTGAACACAGTAAAGAAAGTGTTTTGTTTTGTTTTGTTTTATTTTCCCCCTGGAACTCCAAAAATCATGAAAAATGCAGATTTTGGAGAGGAGGGAGACAGAGGGACTAAATCCCATCCCAGACTTAATCTTTTTGCTAGCCCCTTGAAGCTCAGAGCAACAGCAGCTGTTGAAAAGTGCAATTGTCTTTTCTATATGTGATTAAATATAGTCAAATATCAAGTACTGTCATCAAGAGGTCAGTTAAATCTAATTTCTTTCCGTTCTGCATATATGCACAGAGGGAGCTTAAGTCCTCTCTGATCTGGTTTCTTCATCTTTAAAAGAAACAAAAGCACACTGTGCAGTACTTCCTAATTTGATAGTATCTTTATAGGATTTTAATATCCTCCTCCTTGCCAGCAACAAGCCAGACCAGCAGCAAATACAGTCCAGTTATGAGCTGCAGCTGTTTGGGGCCTGTAAAGGTCTATCCACAGCCTGGAAATTTCCAATCGGTGAAACACAGGACAGGCTCCATCACCATTAGCAAAAGTTTGAACTTTTGCAAGCAAATATTGCTTGCTGCCACAAGCAAAATGCTGGCAAAATTGAAACTGCTTAAGCAAGCAGACTAGCGTTGAAAGGAGTAGAGACAGCCAGCTAACAGGGTAGGGCAGGGATCCCAGCAGTATTCAACACAGAAACAGTGTTGTAAGGCAGGGAAAATCCCACTTGCAAAAACTGTTCTGAATGGCACTTGTAATGGTTGACATGGAGGACTATGTGCTTGATGAACATGAAGCATTTGGATCACTCATCCACTGAGCAGAACTATTTCCTCCTTCTCTTCTTCATGACATCAGGAAAGTTTTGTTATAGTAATGACAACACAGTTGGGAGAATCAGAGGAAGCCTTAAAAGTTACAGCCTTTTTTTGAAATAGATTTTAATATATAAATTATTTGCATAGAATTTGCATTACCATAGGTAATAAAATTCCCAGTGAGAAGTTTCAGTTACTTTAAAAGTGACACAGATAACAATGCCCAGGTTTACTGAACTGTGTGACATAGCACAGTCTTGTTTTGTGATCCTTCTGTAGCTCAGATGCTTGTCACTGTCCTTGAATGACAACTACAATATCTTCATGTCCAAACATGAACATGGAGAAAAGCACTCTTCTTCCAGATTTTCAAAAAAATAAAAAAGACAAAGTTGAAAACAGATCCTCATCTTTAAGCTCACTTTTGTTCTAAGAGTGGGGTTTTCTCCTCTTGCCTGTGTTGTTCATATCATGGGAACTTTTTATCACCCTTCACACACCGTATTCAACTTATCCAGCATGTTGGAAATGCTGGTGAAGGATTAGGTGCTGAGGCTGGCACAATAAAACGTAGAGAAATATGGAAGGTTTAGCCACTTGCTCAGATGGCTAAAATGTTTGCCCATCCTCAGGAGTCAGCTTAGCCTACACCTGCTACCTCAGTATGTCACAAAGAGCGCAGTGTTGTGCAATGACACCCATTGGGTCACCGTGTAGATAGGTCCACCCTCTCTCACCTTTGCTGTAATTTCTGTACACACACTGTTTCACTGAAAAATCTGAAAACCTGTCTTCTGATGATGGCTTTTGCCTCAGTGTGAAATCAGTTGGAAAATGATTCAGATAACACAAATATGAAGACAAAATTTCAGCATAAAGATGAAGAATTTGCAACACTTCTTTCAGCTTAATGCATTTTCTGTAAAATATAACTTATACCTACTCAAAGTTACAGAAATTTGGCTTTTTATTAAGTCTGAAAAATAAAAACTAATTTTAATTCCATAATGCTGTTTTGTAGTTGCTGTTAAACTTGAAAGAAGGATTATAAAAACAAAAACACATCATTCTGTAAACCAAATCCTCAGTCAATACTATTTTACAACTGCTTATTCAATGTATTAGAGGTAGTATCTCTGTTAAACAAGCTCTTTTTGCTCGAAGGTACAGCATTAACATGCCCTTAAGTCTTCTTCAAACACTAGTAGATCATCACCCTCACCCACACTAGCTTTAATAGTTGCTAGGCTTCATACAACAAACTATGCTTTTGTTTCTGCCTTACAAGTTCTTTCATCAGCTGGTGTTGTGCACATTAGGAAAAACATATAAGAGCAAACAAACTGCAAAATTGGTTTGTGCTAATATTTTGAGACAGCTGCTCAATTTTAAGGGTTTATCTTTACCAAGCAAAAAGGTGCAGTAGAGAACCAGACGGCTTCAAACACAGTGTGATCCTTGCAGGAATTTTATGGGTACACAAGCAAGCCTCAAAGCTGCTTTCAGAGAGCAGCTGAATCAAAATGCCATGAGAGTACAGTCCCTACCTCTCTCTGTATCCTTGTCCTTGTTCAGTCATCTTGGCTGAACTGGGACTACATCCCATTCTAAACTGACCACTCTACAAGTTAATTATTTGCTCATGACTATACTGTACCGAGTGTAACAGGCACTTCATATCTCTCTCTCCCCAATTTCTGCCTTTTTTCCTTTTTGTGTGCAGTGGTTTCATGTCATGACTCCACCTCCTCAGGCGTTCAGCATCCTTTCCTGTACCTTCCTTGGTGCGTAGCTTCCTTGGGAAGAGACTGTGGCCCAGGGCCTAAAGGAAATAATGAACACTTACGAAGGTTTTCCAGTGGGATCTCTCTCTGAGCTTTCTGATGGTGACACCCAGTGAGACATGGTTGCAGGAGCACCACTTTCTCAGAGCATAGCAAGTGAATGAGGTCTTACAACGTCCACCTGGAAGCTAAGGGTGCTGGTTGCAGGTGCTGAAACCAGCACATTAAGAAAGGACTTGACAATAGGGCTTGTCCCCTGAATGCCTGGAGCAACAAGGTGACTGTATTGAAGCTTTGGGAGAGGCATTGTTTCATCCTTTATGTCTCTATCACATTGTAATAAATTCTTCAGCTACTTTATAATCCCATACTATTTTTAAGAAGGATTCTCTCCCATGCACGTCAAATGAGCACAAGTAATGTTCTTTCATTCCTATTTAAAATATTCTGCTGGTGTGTAAAACACTGAGAATTCAAGAAAATCCATGGGGGAAAAAAACCCATGCATATAGACTTTTCCAAAATGCTAAGAAACAAATTTAATTTGACTTTCTGATGCCACTTTCTCATCGTCTCATCTTTTTTTATCCTGATTGTTAGAAATGTCCTATGAAATATAGAATTACAGAATCATTTAGGTTGGAAAAGACTTTTAAGATCATTGAGTACAACCGCAAACTTAAACTTGCCAAGTCCACCATTAAACCATGTCCCTAAGTGCCACTTCTATACATCTTTTGAATATTTCTAGAGATGGTGACTTGAGCACTTCCCTGGGTGGCCTGAAATTTCTCCCTTACACTCCCATAATCATTCTTTTCTTCTGAACAGGTTGCAGTTTAAAAATTTCCTTTTAAAAACTAGGGTCACTACATGAGCATCTTAAAAGCACCAAGCCACAGTTTCAGTGCTGGATCCAAGATGTAATACTTGAATTAACTGTGTTGTTCTAGCACATTTTTACTGACTTTATTTCCAGTGGGCTTTAAATAAACATGCTTTAGGCTATAAATATATTGCTATCCTCTGAAATCTTGTCATGCTGAAATGAATCTTCTAACCTGTGGTCTTGAATGAAAGCTTGAAGAACCACTTCAACAACTGATTTAACAACTTATACCTAAGAATCCTATAATGTTCAACACTGTTAAATCATATGTTATAAAAGCTGTTTTTGATTTACTAAAATTATTCAAATAAAATAAATTTAGCATGTGGGTTTAGACACAAATGTTTGTAAGCCAATACCTCTTGTTGATCATCTTCTAGAAATAGGAGTACAAACACATCTGCAGATTAGACACGAAGGGTTGTATCAATCTGACATTCTTTTTAGAGAAAGTAGCAAACATTTTCTTTGGCAGTAAAGAAACAAAATACCTCCTTTAAACCATAACTAGAGAGGTTTATTTAGGCTCTTAACATGAGTAAACTAAGGATTATGGGAATTTAGTTCAAAAACTGTTGTAAAAGACTTGTCCTAATAAGCAAAGTGCCTGAAGTAGATACCTAAAATAACAGCAGATGTCAACACATCATAATGAGACATATTAATTCGATTTATACCTTTGATTTTTGCATTACTAATTACAGTAGGACACTAAAAAAGCATTTTCTTGTTTCTATTGCCAATTACATTGTTTAACAAAATTTATCAAACATTTAAAATATTCTTTAGTATCTGTTTTCTGTTATTGTTCATGCACACTCTTGGATGTTTATGAGTTTCATGCCAGAGTGGTTTTGAAGGTAGAAAGAAATTTTTCGTTATTTATGTATAATCTAACTTCAATTGGAATAGAAAATAATTAATCTGGAATAATGATCTGTTTAATTTCTGAAAAAGAAGATTCTGGAGAAGTTTCAATTTAATACCTTTCCATTTTTCATTGATTAGAAAAGGAAAAGTATGCAAGCTAATGCTGAAAGGTAGATATTTAGTTCACAAATATAAAATATTTTATTTTATTCTCTCATGGCTGCTAGCAGGTATATCTGTGTTTCAACTCCTTTCTTTTAAACCACCAATACATTTCATTCAACCCATTATAACACAGTCACCTTTCCAGGTAATATCAATAGACAGTTAACTAGTTAACAAAAAAGTAATCATCATATTAATGTGTGGAAAAAAAAAAAAACAACTCTGTAATAATTTAAGAAGCTAGCAGAATACGGTTACATTATTTTTCTGGAAAATTAGGAGACATATTTTTTAATAACTGAATTTTTTTTAGAAATCATGAAAATAATCCAGTCCAGTTAATAAGTTGATCTCCTTGCAATGATTCCAGCTAGTCACTCTCATTCCTTTCTGTGGCTTTGGGGCCACATTTGTCTAGTGCCCCACATTGCAGCTGTACTATTTGAACTTGCAATGGACCAATGTTGTTCTGCCAGCTCCAGAGCACAGCTGGAACTCCTGCCTCTAGGTATGCTCCTGGTTCCTGGTACAAGGCACCTAATCAGCTCATGCCAAGTGTCCAAATTAAGATAGCAGGAGGTGTCTGTTTTCTCTTCCCATTGTTCTTCTGGGCTATGTTGGGGTGATCCTGGAGATACCAGCCGAGATAGTGCAATGGGCCAGTGAGGTGATGGGTCCTGCCCCTGGCTCCTGGCTGCATTTGCACACCAGCCAAATGTGTGGTCATTGCATGGAACAGAAAGAGTAATGACAGCAGCAATGACAGTTCCTGAAAGATATTTTAAAGGACAAAGGCGCTGAAGTGTGTAATGTGCTCAGTGGCTGTGGTCACAAGGGTCATGAACCCTAATCATAAGCTAAAATGACTTCTCAGTGTACCACCAAACTGCAGCCTTCAAAGCCTGCTCAGTTATAATTTTTTCAGCGCTGGTCTCAAGACATTGTTATGTAATCCCTTCCAAAAGGCATATCCAAACTCCTGCCTCTACTGGAGGACTGGCAAGAGAAGTAGTTGTTTTTGAGTACTACACAGACTCCTCATGCAGCTCCACCACATATGCATTGGGATTCTAGTTGCATGGTGAATATACTTCCCATGTTCACTGCTCCGGTCCAGTGGGACTGTGTAGACAGTCAAATTATATATGTATGTGAACCTTTGGCAAGGCTTTCTGTGGCTTTTAAATTTGTGCGAGGACTTCAAACTGTTTGGCGAGTTAAATAAAGATACTAATCTTATTCAAAAACTAACTGGAAGAGAAAAACCCTTAAAAAAATCACTTCGTTTGGCTATATGGTGCTAGCTGACACCCTTCTTGTAAATATGTTGTAGGTCAAAGCCATTTTCCAGGAAGAAAGCCCTAATGATGACAGGTAACACATTGCTACAAAAGGCAGGAGAAAAGGAAGTACTGGAGATGGTGGTTAGTACCAGCCTGTCACACTGCTCAGGGTCTGTCCTGTCCCCACCCCATCCCTGCTCACTGTCTGCAGAGTGTGTAAGAAATCAGCAGCAAAAAAAGCTCATACCTGCAGTCACATAAACACATAAACACTTTCACTCAGAGTAGCGCTCTCATTATCTGGCCATCAGAGGCAGCTAAGACTGAGACAGGAGAGACGTTACAGGATCCTGTCTGCCTAGTGTGTTCACGGTCCACTCCAGCCGGGAATGACTTCCAGATGTTCATGTGCTACAAATGCACCTCCAGCCCACAGCCCAACCCTTATTGATCACGCTGGACAACACTGGCACCGAGCGGGAGGAAGTGGTGGCTCAGTCAGCAGCACAGAGGGACTTGATCAGGGAAACTACAAGTTTCCCAGAGAAGTTGCCCAGGGAAAACTTCTATTTTTGTTGCAGGAGAAAGGTCTCTTTAATTTAAAAAATTAGCCATAAAAATTAGAACCAAAACAAAAACCCTAAACAAAACAAAACAAAAGGAAACAAGTAAACAAACCTCACAAAAATAAAAACCAAAACCAAACTAAACCAAACTAAAAACCCAAACAAACAACCAAAATCCCAACAAAAACAAATAAACAACAATCAAATAAAAACCAGAAATAAAAAACTCAGCAACAAGCCCAACGAGGCTAGAAAAGTTGTGCCCTTATGTGAATTCTCTCTTACAGAAGAGCCTTTCTGAAATAAACTTCCATTAAAGGGTTAGCTGTTAAAGAAAGCAAATGTTTGGATCTTTTTGTGTTGGTTTGTTTCTTTATGATGGCTTTGTCAGCAGAGATATAAAAGCCTGCATAGATAGTCATTTTGATTTTAAATGGCATGGTTCAGGTTACCTTAACTGCATGTCAGAGATCAGCTGAAGCAATGCTGAAGTAATCAGGATCTGCACCACCAAACAACTGTTTCTGTGTGCAACTAACTCCTGTTTAGAATCACATAGTATTTTCTGTAGAAATTGTGTTCTTGAGGTATTTCTCTTTGTGAAAAATTTTTAACACTAACCTCTACAATAAGGAATGGAACTAATTTGCTGTAAGAAAGATTCCTTTCTTTCCAAGACAAGATCAGGCTCCTCCTACTGAAGGAAATAATTTATTCTTCTAGTGACAATCTCCTTTCACCCCTTAGGTTTTTAGCATGTCTATATTACAGAATAATTTCTCTCCTAATTTTTCTTCTGCAAACTCAGATATCCCTCTTTTCTTTTTCCCCTTTTCAATATAAACAGAATACAAAAAAATTTCCTATTTTCCCCCCTAATGTATAACCCTGCTATAGTAATTTCAAGTCTTCTCTATGTAAGATTGCAAAACCTAAAGGGTCACAGGTTCCCCCTTCAATTCACAACCCCAGTGCTGTTGTGGAGGAATTGATTTATATTTTTCTGCCAAGCCATTATTAATCATTCAATGTGGTCTTGCTATAACTGCAGGGATATGAACCTATCTGCCACAGAATGTGTGTCACATTGCAGCCCACACTGCATGGACTGGCAAAAAGTGTGCAGCTATACCTTCACCGAGGTCAAGGCCTTTGTTGCAAATGTGTAGTTGTTTTGAAACTAAGATCAAATCTTAAAAGTATTTAGCAACCTAAGTTTTTAAATTGGACACCCTTTTGGATTTTTCAAAAGAACACAGGCATAAATCTCCCACTAGACGCTTATCTGCATCATTAAGCCCCTAAATTACATTATAAACTTGTTGCTTATGCTTTTTTTTCCTCGTCAAATTACTTAGAAACCAGATGTGCCTTTCCCCAAATGTATTATTTGCAAGTATTCTACCAAATACCTTGGCAGAATTACATTCATGCTTCGAGCTATTTGGAAAATGTTAATTTAATTTGCTCTCTTTTTGTTATTCATTTGGGCAACCAGTCACCTAAATCACGTTATCGTTTCTGCCTTCTCACTGGCTGCCTAAATGTTTTTACTAGGAGAATTATGAGTATCAAAGGCCTTAAGAAGGAAAGCCCAGGTGATTTGCAACAGATAGGAGTTTGAGGATAATAGTTACTGCTGTTTAAATTCACTAAACCTGTAGGTGATCTCGGCATATTTGTGGCTTCCATCTCTTTACATCTAATATAAACCCTGTCACCACAAATCACAGTTACTGCATGCTTATCCACAGGAGTGTTTGCCAGACACTTTTCTTTCACTGTTGCTTGCTTCACCTGACTGAAGGTCCAATAAAGTCTGCATTGACAAATCTGAACTCTAAAAATTAGTGCCTTATCCTGTGCTTTGGAATTGAAAGAAATATTTAGATGTGATACATTCACTTAGGGGCTTAATGACAGACTTATGAGTGTACTAAGTAACTCAGTGTTGAAGATTAGTGTGAGCTGCCTGGACATATATGTCCATTAATTCATTTTTATTACCAAATTTAATTTGAAATTGTGGTCATTTCTTACTTTTTCAAATTGATCTAGATAATAAAAATGAACTATATTCCAGGTAACATTTAGGCCCAAAGCAGTGTTGACATTTTGTGGTAAGAAAGGTAAATATTTACTTCATGAAAGACCTACCAAGCCCACAGACTCTGTGAAAACATGAGATTTCAGTTAAGTAAGCAACAAGCTTTCTTTCACAAAAATAGCATTCTGGTAGCAGTTGGTTTTCATGGGCACTTTTCACCAGAATTGCAGCATTCTATTTTACAAAGAAAAAGAATACTTTTGAAGAAGTCCTTGGATTTACTTGTCTCTTTTGACCAGACTGGAAGATAAGCACATATATTTTTGTCTGTTCTGTGGTTTTTCCAAAGATTGCATCTATTTTTTTAAATGTTCCAGGCTTTGTGCATCATTAAGATAACGAGTACTCAGCTTCCCCAGCATCACTCCCTGCCTCCTCTGGCACATTTCCCTGCAAATGCATCTGAAGCCTTGTTTCTCTGGATAAGCAGGCTGAGACAAAAAGAGATGTGCTGGTCTCTTTCCACATGTCTTCTGCAAACAGCTTGTATCATTCTGCTTTGTTCGTTCTTTACAGACAGAGTGGCTGTGAATTGTCTGGGGACTTCTATGTTTTATGACTTTTACCTGCCAAATACAGAATGACTGAATGTCCTTACACCAGAAAATTGCCATATTTGAGCAGATGGGCTTAAGAAAGTGGAAAAAAAAAATTACAGAATTCTGTTTCTTGCTAATTTGTGGTTGTCTGGGGTAACATGCCATCTTCTTTCTGACAGAATAACGCTACTTGGAGAGAAAGCCAAGAGTGGTCATACAGAGGTAAAACAGAGCCATTAAGGCAACTCAAGGGAGCAGAGAGGAATTTTAGTTGTGCATATTCTTAATTTCCTGTTTCAAAATTTTTTTAGTCCTTTAAAATTACCAGGCAGACCTGCTCTGCAGATTGGTCATTCCAAAGCCTCTCCGTAAATCAGCACCTTCATGACTACAGCATAAAAACCTCACTTCAGTGTACTACAACAGAAGGTTTGGCAAGTGCAGGTGCAGCCCCTTTGCCAAGCGTCTGTGGTCCTCATCAAATCAACCACTACCACTGCTGGAAATGTGAAGACACTCCTGCTAAAAAGAGGGCTGTGTCTGAGTAATGCAAAATCTGGGCTGTATATTTAACCCCAACCAAGATTGGTCAGGCGGGAAGTGGAGTAGAAGAGCAGTGTGGCTTTCCACTGGTGCTCCTGCTGTGGTTTGGGATTTAAAGAGGACTTTGATTTCTCAGCCTTCCTGCCCCACATCACAGACTCTAATGTTACCACTAGGTAAGAAGAGGAAACATTTTTATGATGGTGGAGAGAAAGCAGAAAAGGAAAAAGAAAGGCTGTAGCTTTGTGTCTCTGCAAGACAGAGTATCTCTCAGCACTGGTACAAATCATGGTTATCTTCACCACCCCCACCAGCTCTGAGGAAGAAGACCATTTTGTCTCTGTAGAGTGATGGTCTGGCCAGAGCAACCAGGCACATGAAAAAGCTACATTTCGGAAAGCAGAAATGCAAATTTTACACTGCACAAGCTGTTCCATGGTACTTTGGTAAAGGTTTACTAACTTGACTGCCCCATGGTAAATGTGAGAAACATGACCCTCTTTTTGCCTGAGAAGTAAAACACCCCAAACCACAGAGACATAAATCAGGTAGTAGGGCACTCAGTAGGCAGATGAGTACCCATGAGTCTAAAAACTTGGCTGTATTTATTTGTTAACCTTAGACCTCTTCTATGTGGCTACACACTGCTCTGTGAGACAATGCAGTACAAAAACAAAGCACTAGCAATGCATATAGAAAAGGTTTAGTTTAGTTTGGTTTGGTTTGGTTTGGTTTGGTTTCCCTGTCTTTACCTACTTCAATTCAAATTAGACAATCTCTACAGCTATTGGCTTCATTCCATACCATACTACTGACCTGCTCCCTGGAGATATTTGCTTCCAAACCTCAAGTTATTTCCTTTAAATTTAACCTAAATGAAAGAGCCAGAAGAGGGATAAGTGAGTGGCGGTCTCTTAGCAAAAAATCTGTCCGCGTTCCAAATTTCCGAAGAGGTCATTTTTCAGTTAAAGGACCACAGTTCTGGAGAGGAGAGTAGAGATTCATGACGAAAGCTGGTACCCAAAGCTGGTACCTCTGTTTTTGCCACTTCAGGAATCTGCAATTCTAGAAAACTTCTCTTGCATGCTAACTATCATGTCTGTAACATCTGCACACTGGGTTTAATTTTTCCTCCCTAAAGCCTGACTTTCTCAAGCGAGAATGCCAGCTGAAAAGGACAAAGCAACTCAGAAGTACAATTTTACACAAAACTTGGCAAAAAGTTAAGCACATTCCTGTCAGGTTCCTCAAAGCTGGATGCCTGTAACAGATGCAGGGGGAGACTGGAAAGTCAGCCAATTCCCTCCTTTCAACCCCTGGAGCTCTTCCCACTTTCTGCACACAGCCCTAACCCCATGGGAGGCCTCGAGAATGTTCAGTGAAAGACATCCACCTTCCCTGCTGAAGCACTGAGCAGCACAAATGTGGAGGCTGCTGGAACTGGCCAGCCTGCCATCCTTCCTGCCATCACCACATCAGGCAGGTCTCTGACATCCCCTCCAGGGTAGGAGGAAGTAAGGCTCTTCCTTGAGAGCCCTGCTGTTAAAGCCCTGCTAAGCAGACAATTCAATGCCATTTTTCAGTTGTTTGTTGAAGACCTTTCCCCATGCTTCTTAGTCACTTGTTTTGCCATCTGTAAATAAATATAGTCCTCAGAAGGACAGTTTGCCAGGTACATGTCCTTTAACTACTGTTTCTTCTACAGAGCCCTTTCCCTGGTTTCATATATCTCCGTATTTCAACCCTTTAGTGACTAAGGCCTTTATTTTCACTGTGTTTGAATTCCACCCCATAGTACAAACATTTAAATACATGAAAATGTATTCCAACCACAATTTCCACTGCCCAGTGCATACTGGGTAAATTTCCCTCTCCCCGGTACATTTTAAGGTCATTTCCATCAGTTCAAACACTGATTATTCATTATATCAGGTATCCAAGCTGATAGCTGATGACAGCCGGAAACCATAAGCTGCCTTGAGACTTGTCTTCATATCAGCCCCTGCAGCTGGGTGATGAGGGACTTTTTTTACTGCCATTGAAACCATTAGGTTTCTGTAGTTTGTTTGGTTTCAGCTTACCATAATTGCTGCCATTTCCATGGTTGATTTGGGCTATGTTTGAAGTTGATGTACAATGCAAAGTGTGCTGCATGTGTAGCTGCTCTCCACGTGTCAAGACATTAGAAAGAGGGAGAGTGTGTGTATATGTGTATGTGTTCATATATATAAACATCTGCCATGTAGCTGTCTTCTACTTACACACGTTTCCTTCCGAGGGGTTTACTCTACCAAGGGCAACTGAGTGTCTTAACTACCCTCACAGTGATTCAGGTTCCTGCTACTGGGAAGATTAATTTTGGTTGCATGGGAGCAGACAGCACAAGAAGGGAAAAAGTGGGATGATTAGCAGACAGATAATAATAGCAGACAAATAATTCATTAGCATAAATTATTATTCATGCTTATTAGCATGAGCACAAATCTCATGAGCAGGGAGGCGTACGAGTGTGTGAAGCTATCAGGGTGATATTTGTACATGGCCCTGGGACTCCTGTCTCTCTTTGAGGAACTGTAATTCAGTGCAGTCACAGAGATCCCCTTATTACAATCAGCAAGGCCAACAGATATCCGTGGCTGACAGATCTGGAGGGAATCCTAGCCTGGGAAAGAACAGCTGGCATGGGAAGATAGGGCAGTCTTCCTTGGAGCTGCTGACACAGGACGTCAGGACAATGAGGTAAAAACACTTTCTTGGGTGATTCTTGCTGCATCTTGGATTCTCATTTGTAACTGAAGCATAACAGAGGTGCTGCCCACTACCTTCTCATACATTTGTGGTACAAGCTCCTTCAGGACAAAACCATCTTCTAGAAACAACAATAATAATCCTAATCCACCTTCCAAATAACAAGGATTAGGATTAGGATTTTTATTATCCATTAATAAAAATATATACAGTCTTTCTGTGAGTCTTACTTGCCCTTTGCTGACCGATGCTGGCAATCATCATTTTGTCCCTTTGAATCTTCAGGAAGTAAGAATAAAAGAAAAAGAGAATGAAGGAAGCCACCACTGGAGTGGCTTTTTTGAAGCCATATGAGAACTAGAGGAGAAAGAAAGAGTGCTCATGGGTAGGAGGACAATTCTTCACTCTCATGTGAAGATGCAGCAGCATGAGAGATGCATGAGAGATGCAGCAGTATATCATCAGGTAAAAATAAATACAATTAGATAGGTGATAGAAGTGTACACACATGATATGTTGAACTAGCTGTAATGGGTGGACTAGAGGTGGTTTTTCATGTATGTCTGAATGCCCTGCCCATGATAGTTAACAGGAGGCAAGCTCCCATGTTTTGCTTCATACCTTGGTTTTCTTTTATACATATAGTGCAGATATCTCAGTGTGCACTGCAGCATAAAGGTGCAGATTGAGCCTGAGGCAAAAGCTGTAAACTGGTGACAACTCTTTGTATAGTGAAAGGCACAGGGACCTGTGGTACCTGTCAGATGTCCAGACACTCAGAGACACACATTAGAAGCTGAAACTCATGAGGAAGATCTGAGATTTTCCATGCTTAGACTGTGAGGGTATAAAAGCTATGGGGTTCTTTTTCTGTGGGTTGTCCTCGGAGGCACGAGCTCAAGCTGTTTCTGTGTTACTGCACTGTGAATAAATGGCTTTGTGGAATGAGACCTCTGAAACTCTGCCAAGGGAAGCCTGGTCTGACTTTGTGACAGTGGGGTGTGCAGGGAGTCATGTGGGGCTCCTGTTGGGTCACTGGAGCTGCCTGCTCTGAAGGGGAGGCAATCTCAGCAGTGACAGTCTGTGGTAATGGGACTGTGACTGCCAGAGTAGCTTCTGGATGGTCAGACTGGTAAATTTCTCTAACAGACGGGAATAAATAGCTATTTCATGGCAAATATCTTCCCAGAGATTGAGATTGCACTGAAAACAGGGGTTCTACTGTCCCAGTGTCACTGGTGGACATGCTGAGTCAGATTCCTTGAGCCTGGCACCCCTCAAGCTCATGGAGTGCATCAGGGGAGGACTTCAGGAGATATACATGGCAAGCAGCAGACCTCCTTAAGATGATGGCAGCTGTGCATTTGTCTCCTCTGCAACTGCAGTTAAATCACTTAAGAGTAACAAAGACCCAAGGACAGAGTTCCTATGTATATACCAAACTACCCAAAATTTCTGCTTCCAATTCTGTCCAAGAGCAAATGCTAGCAAGAGGGGAGGAACAGGAAACAAGTATAAGAATCAAAGGTAACAGGTCCGAGGTCTGTTTCTGGGGCCCTTAGTCACCACAGCCACGGAGCTGTGCCTCAGTGCGTCACAGGCAGTGGGTGGCTGGAGGCTGAACCTCAGCTCTGCTCTGGAGGTGAGCTGTTTTGCCTCCCTTCATCCTTTTTGGATAATTGGGCCTCAGTACCTCATTTAAGGGCTTGCTTTGAGATCCATAGGTTAAATGACACATAGGGATTGAATGCAGTGTATAATAAGTGTATAATAGCATCATAAAGGATGCAGAACTCAGACCTGGTTTCAGAATAGTTCAGGTCTCCTGGTGAATCCACATGCTCTGTGCTCTGTTATCCCACATGTCCAAGCCTGCACCCCTTCTCCTACAGAGGCTGATCCATACCTCCTGTCCTCTCTCGCACTGTCACTCCCCTCTAGTCCTGTGATCATTCCCTTCTTCTCCTTGCTTATTTATGTACTGCTCCTCTTGAATGCCCTGTCTTCCTCCTACATTAGCCAACTCTGTCCCAGCAGCCTGTCTGACCTGAGACACCCAGGTGGGTGGATTACAGCCTGCTTTTTTGTGTTTTAAACCTGAACTATGGCTAAACAGCAGCTAATGTCACTGTGCAAGTAAATATTTGTTCCCCCCTGTAATCTTATTCACTCTCAGGATCTGCTGAGACATCACTGATGAAGAAACGCCCTTGTCAGAGCAAGGATTTAGATCCTAATTCCTCTGGGAAGGGACCAGTGCTCCCTCTTCTGCTTTCCCCATTCCCAAGTCTCAGCAGGCACTGGCATATCTACCTGCCTAGTCAAAAAACACAATGGGAACAAAATGCAGGGGAGTTTCAGCTCTGCAAAAAAATCATGGTGGCTATCTAACATAAACACTCCTTTACAGCATCACCTTTACCAGATCCTCCTTTCCCCTCCACTCAGTGAATTGTTGCAGTGTGTCAATTGAAGGGAAGGGAAGGGAAGGGAAGGGAAGGGAAGGGAAGGGAAGGGAAGGGAAGGGAAGGGAAGGGAAGGGAAGGGAAGGGAAGGGAAGGGAAGGGAAGGGAAGGGAAGGGAAGGGAAGGGAAGGGAAGGGAAGGGAAGGGAAGGGAAGGGAAGGGAAGGGAAGGGAAGGGAAGGGAAGGGAAGGGAAGGGAAGGGAAGGGAAGGGAAGGGAAGGGAAGGGAAGGGAAGGGAAGGGAAGGGAAGGGAAGGGAAGGGAAGGGAAGGGAAGGGAAGGGAAGGGAAGGGAAGGGAAGGGAAGGGAAGGGAAGGGAAGGGAAGGGAAGGGAAGGGAAGGGAAGGGAAGGGAAGGGAAGGGAAGGGAAGGGAAGGGAAGGGAAGGGAAGGGAAGGGAAGGGAAGGGAAGGGAAGGGAAGGGAAGGGAAGGGAAGGGAAGGGAAGGGAAGGGAAGGGAAGGGAAGGGAAGGGAAGGGAAGGGAAGGGAAGGGAAGGGAAGGGAAGGGAAGGGAAGGGAAGGGAAGGGAAGGGAAGGGAAGGGAAGGGAAGGGAAGGGAAGGGAAGGGAAGGGAAGGGAAGGGAAGGGAAGGGAAGGGAAGGGAAGGGAAGGGAAGGGAAGGGAAGTCTAAATTTAAAAGAAAATGTTAAAAAAAATCTATAGAAAAAAAGAAAATTACTTCACAAAGTCATACATCTGAATAAGCCAAAACCCTCAAACTGAATGAATGATAAATCATTTTTTCAGTGATTTAGTTGTTTGATAGCTCTTCCTATGTGCCCATACTGATAAGAGGACTAGAACAGAACAGCATTTTATTCACTTGATAAGGATAGTAGAAAAGAACAAGATTTTATTCTTATCAAGGACAGTGGAATAGAACAGCACAGCCTTGGAGAAATAGATAAAGGATGTAACTTAGGGAAACAGAAGTAATGCAAAACACAAGCAGGGTGCCAGCTGAGCTCTGCATAGCTGACAAAGCAAAGTTATGCAAAACATTGATACTGAGCTTACTCAAATGCAAGGGCTGAGGAACAGATACCTAAAAAGTACACTGGACATTGAAGACAGATCCCAGAGGATTATGTAAGGACTTCCAATAAGGGGTGTGACTATGTCAAATAAGGTGCAGGAAGTGGGGATAGCTAATAAATATGTAATCAGTTTGTATGATAAAACTCTGTTTACCTGACACTCGGCACACTTGATTAGAGAGAGGTTCCTCTAAGTGACCAACCAGCATGCTGCAATAAAGAATGCCTGCTTTCTAATATGCAAAACTCAGTTAGAATGTCTCTATCCAATCAATTTCAGTATCAACACATTCACAGAGTGCTCTTGCTAACCATCAGAAGGGATGTAAAATCAACCCAAGCATTAGGAGTTTACAGCAAAAGGGTCATTCAAATCAACAGTCCCACTAACTCACCTCAGAGGTCAACATCTCTTCTTGGTGAAGTAATGGGTTTTTTAAAAAACATGATGTATTTTTATATGTCTCTTCTTTAAGAAATGGAAATACTAGCCCCAAATGAGTGTAAATATAAAGCAGAGTAGAGTTTCATGTTAGGAGATAAAATGAAATCCAGAGCTTACCTCAACCCGATTTAACTGTAGTTAAAACTATGATTGCAACATTGATATTGCGATGTCATATGATACAGGCAGACCAGCCTTGAGCAGAGAACTTTAAAAAGGCAATGACAGGGATAGAGGTGATGACACACAGTCACCAGCAAAAAGTTCATAAATTGGAATTAGTCAACAAACCAATGTGTGCAGTATTCTGGCTGTGAACCACTTAGTAATGGAGAGGCAGATAAGACCTTCTTTTGTCAACTGGAAGAAGCCTGTTGTCTGCAGGCAATAATCCTCCTGTGCCAGTGTTAGATCATGTATGGTAATGGTCTTGTCCAGACCCCTCTGCTGGCCTAGGGACAGCCTCGGCTTCTCTGTGACTTTGTAGCACAACTAAGGAAAGCTTTTCCATAGTAAGACAAGATCTGATTTTCTGGAAATCAAAAAATTACCTTAAATGGATCTGACCTAAATCACTTTAAATACAATTTGTTAAAAAAGCACATGTGTAGTTTTGAAAGAAAGCAGGAATACAATCTTTACTCACTAATAACCTCTAATGAAGTCCCATAAACCAGCATGGAAATTTGCTTCGTAACAATGACAGAACTGTAAATGTCTGAAACAATAGAGTTCTCCTCGAGGCAGAGTGGTTAAAACTTACGATGGAGGGATCTCTTAATGGCTCCACTCCCAACTTCTTCCATTCATATCAGGTTGCACATTCTCTCTTGAGTAATGCCTGTTGGAATAGATTGGACTGTGGAAAAAATATATATTTTTAGCATGAATGACTCAACATTAATAGAGTTAAGAGTTTCTGAATTCAACATGAAAACACATTATGTCAGGAACTAGTGACAAATCCTACTTCTCCAATGTCAGGTGGATTGAGTAATGTCTGGAAAGACTGTGATTTTAAAACAAGCATCTGGACATGTTAAAACAGTTTATATATCCTTTCCATGGTGTGCAAAAATGAAGTTAACTATTCACTTCATTTAAAATAGTCTTTGTACCTCCTTGAAACTATTACTTACCATATTGTTAACATTTCCAATTTTTAATATGAATGCTCCCAGCAGCTAAAGCTGGTTTAATACAACAATAACTTGAGGGAAGAGCTATGAAGCAGCACATTTTTTACCTACTTTCTTAGAGGGGCTGACATAGGCTTTTAACATTGAAATCAGGACTCTTTCTTAATTTCCATTTGTTATATGCTCACAATAGCATTGCTGAATATTGCATGGATCAGTAGAATCTGGACAACAAATATAGTTTGTCTCCCTCTAAGTATCCATACTTGAATGAAAATCAAGCTGACTGTGATCGAGTGCAGCCTAAGCTGAAATAAAGGCAATAAAAATGTGTGGAATTTTACTTCATACAAGTACAAACAATATGAAGAAAATTAATTACAGGCTTCTAGGAGTGCAATTCAATTTCCTCCAATTTAAATGTTCTCTCTTTTTCATATCAGATGCTCAGCACATTTAGAGATGTCCCTCTCCTGTTCCAAAAAGCAGTCTTGTCATATGACTACATGGTTTCACCACCCAGTCCAGGATACAGCTACTGCCCTTGGGAGTATGTACCGTCCAAATTAACATTCATATTCAACAAAGTGTTAATAACAAAATGTTGATAGTTTCATTTCCCAAGCAAATGCAGATCCATCTAAACAGCTTGAGTTTTACTCAGCTGTTTGCAAAACTAGAGAAAGGTTTACTATAGTTGACATCATTTCAAGAAAAAAAGTCTGATTAAAAAAAAAGTATCTTATGTTTTTATTTATTCAGATCTGTCATGTTGACTGCTTTTATTTTGTTACTTTTCCTAGTTGTTCTGTTCTTCTATTCACTGTAAAGGAATCCTGCCAAAAGTAAAAATTTTCATCCTCCCTTCCTCCTCCTGAAACAACAAAAACACATTTTGAAACCACAAGAGTTGTAAGCACTGTAATTTAATGGTATGTGGCAGTGAGAATTCCTCATACAACTATATTTTGAACATCTGGATGCTCTAGAAATAATCTGCAAGTATATCAAGAACACTCTTGCTATGTGAAAACTTCCACACACATCTCATTCTCCTTTCACTCTTTGCCATTCTCTAAGCCATTTGGCTAAGACAGGTTAAGCGACCTCCAAGCACGTTAAAAGTATATGCACTGGTTTTGCCTCCCCCTTTTAACCTTTTCTTCTTCTGGGAAAAAAATGTAGAAAACACAATACTAATGTTCTTTTTAACAAAACATCAAATATTCTGGTCTACAGCAACTCTTCTCCCCTCCAAAGTCAAATACTCTTTCATTTTTTACATATGAAGCAAATCTGAAATAAAAAGTTATTGCTATCAAGTTTCGATCAACAAGATGTTTACTGCATTGTCAGATTCTCAAATGGAAAAACAATTGTTCATAATTTTATAAACTGCTACTGAGAAAAGACTCAAATTTTTGTAATTCACTTTTACAGATTTAAGTTTTATTCTACAAGAAGACTTAAATATTT
Source organism: Taeniopygia guttata (assembly GCF_048771995.1). Lineage (NCBI taxonomy): Eukaryota > Metazoa > Chordata > Aves > Passeriformes > Estrildidae > Taeniopygia > Taeniopygia guttata. The sequence continues at coordinate 15,170,085 of NC_133063.1, read as the reverse complement.
GTCTGCTTCAAATAGCTCAGCCCAGTAAAAATAGGAGCAATTTTGCCCTCCTGACTCTTTTCTTTCTCTTCTAGTTTTAAGGTTCAGAGTTTTCATCTCATAGCTGTGACAAAAAGCAGGGTAGTATAAAATGCACATGGAGCAGTGGCTTATAGGAAGAAATTATGTAAAGAGCTTCTGCTCTTTATCTTCCCTCACAAGAAGGTTTATATGAAACAGAATGATCAGAATGGTACAGAAGAAAATATTTCATGCAAGATGGAATTGAACCTTGGGATTTGTTCCCATAAGCAGACCCTAAGGTCACCAGTAAGGGCTAGATGTTTGTATAAACCTTGAAAATATCAAGGACAAGCATTTTGGAAGAGGTATTAAAACATACTCTTCAGAGCTTTAGCAGAAGTTTGACTATCAGTAATCAAGACTGATTACTGAAAGCTTCTTGCACTTTTGTCCGAAGCATCTGGCACTGACAGCTCTCAGATGTGGGATACTAGACTAGACAAATGATGGATATAATCCAGTCTAACTCTGCATTCCAGTTTCACTGTATAGAGGTTTTTTCCTCCAGACTTTAGAACATTTTTCTTTACAAACTTCTGCACTGCCTTGTCCCAAAATAGGTACAACACAAAGCAGATTTTTACAATCATAATTTTATGGAAGACAAAGGTGCTAGGTTATTACTTAAATCAGTTATTTTGTCCTTTACAATTATTTATTCTTTAAAAGAGATTTTCATTATGAAGAGCAATTGTGAAAAGCAAGCCTTAGTAAACAAAGTATTTTTGACCAATACAATGTTAAAAATAATAGAAAAATAGAAAACTATTTTCTAGAGCTCTTGCTCAATTTTTAAACCTCAGGCTTGGATTCTAAGTGATGTGACTCAATGTATTGACCTCACTAGAGCCATCACAAATCCAAAGACCTAGAAGGAAATTCCAAGGTGCCTAGTCCCTGTCCCACTTCAATGGTAAGAAGCACTAAAGGACTAATTCCAACATGTGGTTGTCTATGTTCTTTCTAAAGGTGAAATGTCAGCCTGTCCTTTCACCCTTGCACTTGAGCTATCATGTTGACTCTCCCATTGACAACTCCCTGGGTTACAGTGTCTGGGGCAGAGCAAGAGTGGATTTATCTGTGGCTGCATATAGGCTTTTTGACAGCCTAATAAATGTTTCCTTGCCTGTTTTAATGATGCCAATATTTTTTAATCCATTAATAGAGCTCTGTAAAAAATATCCAAAACCCTTCAATATTTGATTTTCTGAAGCACATCTGGTATCATCCTAAAACTGAAACACACGCTTGGTGAACTTAATTGAAAGGCTTGCCTTCTCCAGCAATATGCACTTTCTGTCTGCAGCAGAAGAGAAGGTGGAAGGATCTCACAAGACAGTATTATAGAGAGATGTACAGACCTGACTTATCCTGTCCTCAGTAATATTAGACACATCAGGATGCAGATCAAGTATAAAATATTCCTTAGCACAATTGGTGACACCAGTAGCTGCTTTTCAGACAGAATATTAAGGTTGCTCTGGACTTTCCCTCAGACATACAGTAACTAGTTGCTCAGCACTGCGTGGCAGGGAGGCACAGAGTTAAGTGAGATGCCTATGATAACAAGAGAGCAGGGTATAATGCTGGGAATTTAAAAAATGCCTCAGAGATAAGGAAGAGGCTGCACACATATAGAAACAGGCGGTTGTGAAACAAATGTCACTATTTCTTACCAGTTATCCACAGGGCTGTAGGGATGGGCTCTTCAACCTGTGAATGTTGGGATGTGATGGGGGACAGGGTGGGGCAGGGATTGCTGTGAGGCAGGGACCCCTCTGCCTTTGGGACCATGTGCTCAACTCCCATTAAGCTGAACATTTGGGTGTCTTTTACATTAGGTGTCTTTTACAGTAGTGCTTTAGGTAGGGTCAGGAGAGCACTTCCCACCGATTGACCGCGGCAAAAGCAGTCACAGAGGTCACTAAATGGCTCCTTTTGGGGAAAAGCTGGACCAGCAAATGCATTCCAGGATGTCACTTAATGCAGTCCAGCCACTCCTCAACACCTTGTCCAAGGAAAATCTCCCAAGCCCATAGTCAGTGGCTATTGAATCACCACTTTCACTATGCAGATCTGCTCCTCCTATGTTGCACTACTTGCAGTTGCTGGAAGTTTGCCACCCTGCAACAGACCAGGCAGGTAACACGAATTTACATATTTTGATGGGCAAAAGGCTAGTCCTCATTCACCATTATCAACTCTAATTGCTACATTTTCATGTCTTAGTAGCATTAACAACTAAGACAAAAAAAATTAGCTATTACTTATTTTTGCTAGTTATGCATGGTCCATACCTGCCCATTGACTGACCTCCAAGGGGTATTTGTGCTGCTTCACAGCCTGCAGTGCTGTGCTGTTTGAAACCATATTTAAGACATCACCTTAAAATGCACCCTTTAGTTCTTTGAGGTGAGGAGTACAATTGAAGCAGATGAATGTGGTGATGACTGCTTTGAGCAGAGGCTGCATTTTCTGATAACCTACAGTCTATTTTCCCCTTCTGTAGGACAATGTTGCTGCAGATCTGTCAGTCTCTGTATTATACTTGCTGCCTACAAGGAGATTTACTTCTGTGTCTCCCCAGCATCATTTCAGTAGGTCTTGTGCAACAGCATGATGTTACTGTTTTTCAGATTTTCAAGGCTGTGTTTAAATTTTAAAACCATGTGGTCACTTATGGAAACAACAGTTCCTTTTATATTATGCCATAATATCTTTCACATTTTCTTTTACACATATGTCACTTCAAAAACAGCTCAGCATGCAAGAATAAATCAACTGTCAGCATCCATTTAAAGATATCCTACTTGAGAATATCAGGATGTCTATGGTGCAATATATTTAGACAAAAAAAGAATTTCTTTCCTTTAAAAATAATAATTTTTGTCCCCTCTCTTTTTTTTTCTTTTTTTTTTACTCTTCAATCACTAATTTGGACCATGAGGTCCTTATCCTGTTACTCAGTGCTACACATAGGTAAATACTGCATTTCTTCTCCAAGCACATGGAAGCTGGCGAGCCCAACCAGGGCTTCCGTTCAAACTGAATAAGGAAAAGCTGAACGAACTAATTACAGCAGAATATAACAAAGAGGAAGGTCACAGCAGTGTTACTAGTAAGGTGGCTGTTTTTATGAGAAGAAGCTGATGAGCTGAATGATGAGCAACATGACAGTGCAGACAGCTGCCCAGGGCCTGGCCAGCAGTTGGCTAAGCCCTGCATTGGGAAACAAAATATGAGGAAGGACAGGGACTCTGACTCCAGGTAAGCACAGTGCAGTGACAGATGATGACACACCTATTCTTTCCTAATTCTTAATACCGTAGCTCACCACCGTCACTATATCCCAGTGGCTGGCATGTATACTTGTGGTTTTTATCAGTAAGGTGCCAACACATATCCTCCCTTCCAAGGTCTCCCCACTGAAGAAGAAAAAGTGCAGAAAGACCAAAAATACCTTTTCCATACTTGAACTGATCTATATTTATCCTTTTCAAACTTGCAGTAATCCACAAGCATAAGGAGAGCCTTCTGTAATGTTTTACTCTGAATTCTCCAGGAAATAGTGCCTGCATCAGTTCCAGCCTTGCTGCAGAGTGGTCACCCAGCTTGCACAGGGCACTGCTTGGCGCCTGATAAGGGCAGCAGCAGGTCCATGGGACACTAAGGAAGTGGGCAGAGAAGCTATTCCAATCACAGCTGACCAAAGGCATTATGAAACAGAACAATAATCAAAATAGGTTAAGACCCAGCCCAAATCACTGTCAGGGACAAACACAGACCAGATGATGCATCTTGCTGGGGTGGGATGAGGATGCTCTGCCATTTCTTTAGCAACATGAAACCATTAAACCCATCTCAAAAGCTACAAAATAAGAAGAATCTTTACCCTACTTTTATACAGCTGTGTTTCCATGGTTCCATCTTTTTAAATATAAACATTTCATGCTTTAAAGATTCAAGGAATGATCATGTTACACAGACATTCTTTTACTGAAACCCCATAAAATACCAATATGTTTAATTCTGCCTAGCTGTCCTGTTGCTACTTCAAAATACTCAGTAATGTCTACTAAACAGCCATCTTCTCTCCCACAGGGTCTAACAAAAAAATGGGCTCATCAGAAAAATAAATCATATATCTTTGTAGAAAAAAAATGTTAGTTATGTATGCTTGCAATTGGCTCCATTAGGTTTTCATACTCCCTCTACCCCTTGCTTTCTCCCTGATTCCCTCTCTCTTTTCAAGAGCAATTTTTAAGACAGTAAATGGCAGGATTCCAAGAGTTATGTTACTGCCAAAAATTAATTTAAAAAACAAGTGGGAGCCTGGGAGCTGAAAAAAAAAAAAAAGAAAAGGAGTGGGGAATGCATTCCCTCTGCATCTGGGACCTTCAATCTAGGCAGTATAACTGATGGCATTTTTACCTTGAAAATAGCTCTTCAATCTCTCTCTCTTCTGTCCAGGAGACATGGCTGACAGTACTGAGCTTTCCCCTTTTTCTGCTGTGAGAAGAGATAAAACTTCACTTCTGCAGTTGCAGCTGCTGGTTTGTACAGAAGTCAGTACTCCTAGGTTTTACATGTTCCTTGTTTACAATAGTGAGATTGTGGTTGAGAAGTGGTGTAGAAAACTAGCTTTTAAGAAAAATATTTTGAAAAGAAAAATAACTGGATGTGTTTACAGAAGGGTTGATTCTGCCACTATGTAGTAGAGTGGATACTTTCAACAAAATTACTTTTGTTTATTTTTACAGCCTCACATCCACTAAAAATTAGTGCCTTTCACAGCAGCTCTCTGGGACAACTCTAAAACAAATAGACAGAAGTTATCCCCAGCCATAGCCTCAGCTGAGCCTGGGAGAGGCTCAGCACACCAGGGCAAACACACTTTATTGACCTCATAGGGTGTCCCTGACATCGTTAGTGACAACTCATTAGGAAAATGCTTTGTATCCTTACTGACCTCTTCTGTCTCTTTTCAGTTCTAAAACAATTAATTTCCAACTAAAACAATTGACAGACTTGTGGACTTAAGTGAATGGCAAAATGATGCACTCTACTATTTCTCCCATAATACCATACTATTTTATATGGTTCCTCGACTTTGAGCTGGTATCTTCTTGGATATGTTTGGTACCTGTGATCTCAATCCTGAGCTGTATTGGTTAGCTCAGAAACTGCCATTTACCAGGTGAGTTTAAGGCCACTTTCCCTCTATCTTTATCTACCTTGTAAGATATCCAATAGATCCTTCTACAGTTCTTTATAGAGGTCCCTCATCTTTTCTGGTTTCAGGAATTCAGTTTCATCAGCAAAATTTTTTATGTTGCTGCCCACTGAACATAAAAGGTCCCACCATAGATCACCATTTAATCCACCTGCTGACATCACCCTTCTCCAAGAATTATTACTTTATCCTTACATTCCATTTCTTACTGTTTATCAATTATTTATCTGTTTATGGATCTTCTGTCTCATGCCATGTTTCTTAAAAGATTTTGGTAAAAAAAAAAAAAAAAAGTCTTTCAAAAATCTCTGGAAACCTTAACAGTAACTAGCCAGTGAAACACCTTTTATTCATGTGTCTTTTTGCCCCTTCCAAAAGTGCTAGCAGGTTTGTGTGGATGTATAAAGGCCATGCTGATTCTCCCTAGATTGGAAATTATTTAAACATCCAACAGTTTCATTGAGGGCTCCCCACTGGCAAATCACCCTATGCTCTTGAAAGGCTAAGAAATTCACAGGCCTTGGAATATATTCAGGTTCAATAAATTAGTCTTTCAAATCCAGAGTTCAGTACAAGGACCAAGGCTGGTATCCTCATGGCAAAGCCCTCTTGGTTTCACCTCTTTTGTACATCCAGATAAATTTTCAAATCCTTCCTACCTCTGCTATGGCACTTCAGGACAAAAAGCAGTGATGGCTGGCCAAGAGACAGGTCCCAGGATTGTCTAGAGCAAAACTTGAGAAATTCCTTGAGAAATGTGTTCTGGAAACAAAACCAAAACCAAGCTGCCAAATTCTGCATTGGTATTTTACAGATAAGTCTAAAATATAGGGTCATATTGCGTTACTGAAATAGTATTGCAACGGTCTAATCACCAGTGACAGTTGCAAAGGTTGCAGCACAATGCACACATTGTAACTTCTTAACAATAATTAAACACAGAACAGAAGACCTGGCTTTCCACTTGATCTTCTTGGAGCAAAACCAGATGTCTAGATTGACCACAGATGGCCAGCAAACCTTCTCAGAAGGCAAATTTCTGTGTAATAATTCTTCACATACCAACAAGCAAATATTTTTCTGTCAATAGAAGAAAGATGAATACAAAATGGATAGAAAATGAATGAAAGCTGAATCCTGAGTTCACCAATATGAGGATTTCTTCTCTGAATCTACCTCCTAACAAAAAAGTACCAGAGTAGTGTGCTGCCTGCAAGGAGACAAACAGCTTCAAAAAGCATATTTGACACTGGCTGAGCTACAGATTCAGAGTAATATTCAACTATTCCAAAGGGTGTGCCTAATGTTCAACTTCTAATGTTTGAGGTCATTGTAGTGGTCCAGACCTTTTAGCACCTTTGAAAAACATTTATCTAGAAATGCTTTTGTAGATAAAAAAATACAGAGAAGTAACAAACTGTAGATACCCATCCTTCATAAACATTTAAATTCTCTCTATTTTCATTAATTCTCTCTGTCTCACTTCCTTTCACTTTTGTATCTGTCAGGCTCCTTCCTAGTCCCTTAGTGAGCTTGGTCTGTGAGCAGGGGATCTGTGCTGCAGATCACTAGGTCCTAGTATGTCCAACCGTCCCACCGAAGATCCAGAACATCTCAAAAGCTACAAAGTCCCCCATCTTTAATTCACGTTCACCCCCAGGCTCAAAAGTGACATCTTCATAGTTTCTGGGGAAAGCAGCTGTTCCAGGATATCATTCCCATGAGAGAGACACTGCCTTGTCTGACTCTGCCAAGTCCTTTCAGGATCTTGGAGATTACCACTGAGACATTCAATACAACTTCAAATTTCATGGGGAGCCAACGTAATGGGTAACAAATCACAGTGACACTTACTTGGCAACCAGTGTTGCCCAAATGGAGGGCTGCTCCACACAAAGGCTTTCTCCATACAGCAATAGTTATTTCTAGGCATAATTGATACTGCTACCTACAGACACAGACATGATATGCACACTGATCCCTGGGTAAAAGGGGGCACCAGCAAGCACAACTGTAGGAAATCCTGGAGAATATTCCTGCTGTTGCTGGCCTGAGTCCCTTAGCAGGAGATTTCTGGAGGTGACTATGCCCCAAAGATAGAAATTGGGAAAAAAGGAAATAAGGTCATATCATGTCAAATGTCTTCACAGCATTCTCCTTTTTCCACCTGTGTTACCTTCCTTTCTCACCTATTACTAACAGCCAGGTGCAGTTAGTTCCAATTATGTGAGAGAAACTCATAGAAAGTCATGTGTCCTCTATTTTAAGAATGTGGCTGGCTAGACATGGCAAAGCGTGTTCCTAAATGCAATTGTAATGGAGAGCACTGGGGTTTAGCTATTCCTCCATTTGCTTTTGAAGAGCATTTTGGATAGATTTTGTGCTCCAGCGACTGATTACTGAGTGTTTTAAGGGACAGTGATTACATTACACAATATTTTCTGTACACATGCCCAGACCTACAGTGAAAGAGCCCTTCAGAATTACTTTCCTTACCACCTACCCCTTAAATTCTTCATTATTCTTCTTTAGAACAAGTGACAAGTCTATTTATCAATAGACTAATATCTAATTAGATATCAATAGACTAATTATCTAAAACACTAATATCATGAGAGGGAAATTAGCTACAGCACAGCTGGTTTTCCTTGAAATTTATTTCAATGGTACTTACAGTACCTGTACATAAGAAAGCTGTAAAATAGGAAATTCACAGGATCCCTAAAATGATGTTTCTAGTATATATCAAACCATTATTGTTTGATATATACCCGTTACACTATTTTCTTTTAAGCCACAAACCACAAAAAAAAAAAAGTTACCCCTTGTAAATTAACAAAGTTAGGATGGATACTTATACAAAAAAGTGACAAAAACCATGTAGAAATAGTGATGTCAACCCCATCCATGACACAAAAAAAGATGTCTTTAGTAGCCCTGAAGAATAAATGCCATATGCTTTTGTTTTCAGAGTGGGTCTGTTCCTGTGTAGGAGTGTGCAGAATCTTCAGAAATAAGTTTAACAAAAAAAAAAAAAACGAAACCAAACCAAAACAAAACAAAAAAAATAAAAAAAAAAAAGAGAGTGAGAGAGACAAAATGGAACCACAGGTTCTAGAAGAAAAAGAGAGAAGACAGACTGAGCGTTCAGTCCAAAAATCTGAAAATCAGCAGCAGGACTCTCTGTCCCTAGCACTGTAAGACTGGAAGGAAGAAGTGGTTCTAAAGAGATGACCTGGGATGATGGAAGTTTCATGTTATATGCCATATTCCCCAGGCTGCTCGACTCAGGTACTGTTACCAGCATGTCTTTAATCCTGTCAGTGATAGTTTTTCTGCTTGGTACTTGCTTTCTTAGAAAATGAAGCATGCTACAAATGCTCCCCTCCACGTTTGCTCCCATGAGTTTTATTTTTAATACTTTAAGTGCCTCCCACAGATCTGTAGCATAAGAAGATAGAAGTAGCAATAAGGTGTGGTATAATTGCCTTAAAAGTGCTTTTTGTTTATACAGCTTTTTATTTTCTTCCGATATTTCCAACCAAGCATCAAAGAGCAGAGAGAAAAACCTCCGCTCCTTGAATTCCCAGCATGCTCCTCCCTGCCTCATTACAGATACTGTTGAAGGACATGATAAAGCTGAGCTGACCTGTTTCAATCTCATCCATCAGCACAGGCACAACTGGAAACAAGCCCTCCTGGAGTAATGTCAGCAGTTTCATTGACATCAAACTAAACTACACAAGGGCAAAAGGCAAAACACCAGAAAGCCCTATTTGTTGTCCAAGAAACTCTGTTGGTATCTGAGAAACTCTTTTGTCTCTTTCTTTTGCCCCCTTTACCACATGTGATGCAGTTGTTAGTAGTGAACTCTGGAAACTCAGTACACTCTGAAAACTGGACTTGCCCACAAATCCATCACATTTCTGGCAGTGTTTGCAGGAAAGTTATTTTATGCACTGGTGGGGGAAACATGCAAAAGGTTTGAGAACTGGGCTAGATCCTCAGGTGGCATTAGCGTTTGAGGACAATGGGAAGGCACTACTTAGCATCAGTGGAGTCCATGACACTGCAATACTTCTGAAGTAAGAGATACAAAGACCATTGATCACTTGCCTATACACATTCAAGTATACAGAAGCACTCATGACTTTAATTTTCAGCCGTTTAATACTCCTTAAGAAGCACCATAGCATCCATCCCATCCAACCCTTCAAGCAAGAAAGTCCCCAGAAAGAAAGTCTATAGCGGCAGTTTTGACACCCTACCCAGGCTTTTCTCAGGCACAGAAAACCATGCAAAGACACAGAAGCTGAGATCCCAGAGATGTTGATCTGTAGATTAGCAGAGAGGAATAAGGCAGGAAGAAAGCAAAACTGAGGATGCATGAGGCTTTGGAAGCTCAGACAAGTCCTCAGGCCAGGTTTTGTCTCTGTTGCCCATGGACCTGGGTGCAGGATCAAACAACTCCACTGCCCTTGCCCAGAATAATTTGTGAGGAGTCCCATTGTGTAAGGGGTAGATAAGGTCTTTTCACCTATGCAGGCTCACTCCCCAGGATAGCTGGGAACCCCAGAGCACCAGAGCCAGCCCTGTACTGTTGCGGCCTGATTTCAGTACCAAGATCTGGAAGAGGACACCATCATCCCAACAGAATGAAATGAGGCAGAAAACTACCCACCATGAGAAAGATTTTCTTTGGTGTAAAATCTTGATTGTGTTTTTCTTAATAGAAACTACTTCTTTCCAGATGAGATTTCCCTATTTAGGTTCAATTGAGGCGGTATGGTATAACTGGCAGAAAGCGGCTGCCTAGGTCTTCTTAGAACTCACCACCAGCACACCTAGGGCAAAACTATGTTGTTTTCACCTGATATGAACTGATAACTCTGCAAGATTTTAGCATTAGTTTTGAGAGCCTGTAGAGAGCCTTGGTCAGATTTCTAAACACTATCATTTGGAGACACACAGTGCATTTTTCACTGTTTGAGGCTGATACTGATGCAAATATAAGCAGAAATTATGACATGTCCAGTTTCAACTGTGGCTGTGCTGAATAATATCTATATGTTGCAGCCAGGAAAATACATATAAAAGCAGCATGCAAACATACAGAAAGTAAGTGAAAATGTCAAGGGTACATTTCAAAAGAATGTGCTCTTGGTAGGGAACCCCTGGTGTGTACCAGTTTAACCAATAACTGCCTACTGTATTTGGTAAACAAAATGAACCACAAGTGATAAATGGGGAGAAATCTATAATGTTATTGAATCACATTCAAAGGTACTCAGTTTGTTACTGTAATGCAATCCCCTTAAATTCTGATAGCCATGTTTTGTTTATTATAGGCACTGACTGCAAATTTGAATGGGGGACTCTGTTATAATAAATTATTTCTGTCTTTGGGAGATACAATGAGCTGCAACTGTTTCATTAAAATCATAGCCACTTGTATGACAATTCAAAATCCAGGGAGAATGGAGTACTTAAACTAGTGTGTGCATACTCCTAAACAACTAATCCAGTGCAAATTATTCAGTGAACTTTGCAGAGGGGCATAATTAGTTCCACAAGTAAATAAACAAACAACATTTTGTTCTCGTTGTGGCTACTAGAATTATTATATAAGTCCAAAAGCAATGGTAATGCTTTTTATCATAAAATTTATAAAACAAGAAAAAGGATTTAGAAACAGCACGGATCTTACAAGGTTACAAGGAAGCTTCTCTCCATTTATAGATTTAGTTTAGATATCATTACTCGAACAAAGCCCATATTCTTTTTTTCCCTTTTCTCCTTCCATTCCTCTCCAAGAGACATACCATCAGATAATGCTGTATTTTCCAGAAGGGCTGAAACACGTGGCAAAGTTTTACAAAAGCCATCTCTCCACACTGAATTTCAACACTTGGATCATTTACTAGGATGATAATGTGTCAAAGCACCATGGCAATACTGCAGCACTGTCCTCATACAGTCATGAGATTTACGATACTAGAATTTCCTCAAAATTCTCTCTTAAGAAGGAGAATTTAAAAATAGATAATTAAACGGGTAATTTTAATAGAACAGTGTATTATAAATTTCACCTCATATATGGAAGTAATTTCTTTCTTTTAAAGATGTTTCTGCAATTATTTATCTATAGGTAACCTGATAGGTATTCTTCACCTTCTCAAGGCTACTCTGTCAGTTCAAAGGAAGATAAAACTTGTCTGGATAATTTAAAAAAAATTCCTTTTACTCGACTACTTGTATAAATACTATCAGTCTCTGCTCTCTGTTAACCTGCATTTCAGCTTGAGAAAACCTTCAATTCCTCTAAAAACTTACAAAGCTATTTGTTTCAAACCCAGCTTTAATGAACATCAGAAATTTCAGTGGAACCAGAAGCTGACCACCAGTTGCTGAGTGTGCATGCTTATCTTCCAAGTGTTTGCTGCTTTGCATCTTTATATTGACAGGATGTTTCCCTTGTAACAATTTACAACTGGATTTTCATAAATGAAGCACTAGAACATTGGAGAAAGCAGTATGACTTGTGACAAATGAAAGCATGTCTACATCTGACTAGACTATGGGAGGTAGAAAATTGATGTTAATTGATATTAGATGTCAATGTTTAATTTGATTCAGGTTGTTTTGCAACATTTAGGTAAAAACAGGTAATATCAAATTTAGGTAAGTGTCTACATTCTACAACAGCTTAGCAGAGATAAACATTTTGTCTACCTGCATAGTAAAAAATTAATGAAAAAAATCCCAATTACTTCATGTTATGGGGAAAAAATAAGAAAGGAAAAATCAGAACTTTGAATACAAGACTCATCTTTGCAGACAGATTAAATATCAGATCATGGCAGAAAATTTCTCTTAACCCATCAGGCATCACAAGTGTCTTTTTCATAAGGTAGTGGATGGTGAATCTTATCAAAGATTTGACAATGAGTCCCATGTATTTCTAGAAGGCTCATGTGTATATTCTCAAATAATATAGGATAGTTACCAAGGCCATCACTACAAGTCTGATCAAAGAGAAGTGACGATTCCTCACCTTAATAGCAATGGCTACTCAAGCACAGGTTTCTGGTTGGTATTGAGAATACTAGGGGTTTTTTGCATGGTTGCAAAATGCTCTTTCAGAGCTTCATGTCCTAGAACGACTGGGAGATTTTCCTGATGGTAAATATCTTAAAACATAAGGTTGGTACGCTCAAAAATAATCTACAGGTGCAAATTTCATCGTCAAAGGAAAATGGTACTTTGAACTTACACCAGTCTGGGAAATAACCTGTCCCATCCATCCGGAACGCTGAAACCTACCATTATCTCACTGCCACTCCTGGCTGCTCCACAGCTTGGTGTGAGGGAAGAGCCAACTCCTCTCCAGTTACTCCTGGGCTTGGATCCAGGCTCTGGGTGCTGTCTGGAGGGGCAAAGGGGCTGTGAGGAACAGATCTAGGTCCTGTTTCTTATCTCACTTTCACAGTGAAAACTACAAACACACGGAGAGATACACATACATCCCCAGAAAAACATATGGATAAATACAGTGACACAACTGCAGAAAGCATCTCCTAATTATCATCAGTCAGTATGGTAGCGTGTGTTTTTATTATCAGAATGTCCAAAGCTATGACTTAACCACTGGGAAATTTTGAGTCTCCACTCCTACAGGAGAGAACACCACTTGAGCCAAAGAGGCTTCTACAGTTAACCTCAGGACAACATTTTAAAGCAAAACAATTCAGTTCTTCACAAGCATTAATTTTTTTCCTCCACTTCATGTGACCTCTGACCTCATGTCTGGAGGTGATGGATGACATAAGACAGCCATGGGAGAAGACCTGAGGATAGTTGATGGCATACTATAGCTAGCAGTCATTAACAGGCAAGGTTTTCTCAGAGGGAAATAAGAATTATTTCAAATCAAGAAAAATAAACACCAGAAGAATCAGTTGTGCAGAGTGGCTCACATAAAATATGAATGTGGCCAAGGTTTGCAAGTCCAAAGGGAATCCAATTTTGTGAGCTTACTGCAGAAGAATGCAGGCCCCAGCCCTAAGGTCTTATAAAAGCTCTGAAATGAAAGAGTAAAGCTCTTCCTGAACATACAGAGAGCACTGCATTAAGGACGGCAACCCACAACCTTTCAGGCAGTCCTCCAGAACTGCTGTACCTTCTTTATTTGTGCAGAATAGGCAGAAGACAGGAGGAGGAAAGTGTTCCCTGGCAAGTGCTAAAGTGAGACTTTGGTATACAAAAAAAAAAAACAAAAACAAAAAAAACTTCTCCTGGTGTTTGTTTTGGCAGGAATAGTTTTAGCAGACACAATTATAGTCCCATCCACTTGCAGAGTAAGGCTGCAGTTCATGTACTATTAGAACTACAGGGTTGATTGCTTTCCACACATCAATGTTACTGGAGCTAGCAGAACATAAGCAAAGTTGTTTGGTCAGCAAAGACTTTTTTCCCTAAAAAATACAATAACATTTTCTCTAAATAAAGTTGGTTGGCTTCGGGCAAGGGGGACAACAAGATCCTTCTAAATGACAGTGCTGGGCATTCAAAGTTGAAACACCATATCTTTCCTTCTAAGGCACTCAAGCTGCCAGGGGCTGATTGCCTGACCTTGCACAAATGAACAGGGAGCCTGGGAGAGGCAGATGACCCTGGTCTATCATTAGAGCTGTACTTCACGGTAAGGCTGCTTGAAAATGTTGCTGACCCATGGGCAGTTAATTCTGTGCACATCACAGGGAGTTACAGGGATGAGAGTACTTTGCCTAGATATTCTAGCCTGGTTTTGTGCCTGTTAGAGAGAAGTCATAACAGAGGCACATATTGCTCAGCTTCTTGGTGACTGGAGTCTCTGGGTATCCATCCTACTTCCAGTCCCAAGTCGCAGGTCATGGATGGTGATATAGCCTTTCTTGGTCAAACTTTCTATGAGGTTTATTTACAAACATGAAATATGAAAGTCCTGCCTTTCTCCTGAAACATGTTCTTCAAACTGTGTATACTGTACTGTATTATTTTACATGCCTTGAAGCCAGAGTGTGTTGTGTTATTTTATTTTTTGATAGTCTGTAGAGCTAAAATGAGGACAAATAATTGGCTTTCATATGTTAGTATACTCTCAGAGAGTTCAGTCTTTCTCTTACTAATGGAAATGTCAAAATCAGAGCCAGTGACCCAGAGTTTTTTATACTCTAGGCCTGTAATTGGTAAGAACTCAAAACATCTGTCTCTTGCTTGGGCAAATAAAAGTCACTTTTGGAAAACATATTTACCCATGTCTGTTTCAATCAGTGATTGGCCAAACCAAATCTCAGCAGGTATCAAGTTCACATCATGAGCTGGTGAAATCTGTGATTCTTCTGTTGATGACATGCAGGCATCAAGACTTGGAAACGCTTGATATTTGTGTATCTTGCCTTACTGTTGTCCTTCTATTTGCTGCATTACACAGAAGACTGAGCAGTGTGTTACCCTGCAGCTTGCTATGGAGGGATCAGATTCAGCAGTTGTTCAGACTGCATTCCTGGAGAATCACTTGCTTCCAAATGAATGTGTCTTCCTTTCTATCACCTTGATAGCTGTCTCACTTTAGGAAATATTTTGTAGGTGTCCTTGAGAGCAAGATCCTCTTTGCACAGAAAGTCTGGGAGAAGGTATATAAAGCTGACAAAAACATCTCTTCGCATTCAGTGGATGATGATTTACTGTCACTTTCTTACCTATGAGAACTTTAAAAGACAAAGGTAAAAAAGACCAACTGTTTGATATTAATCATTAAACAGAACAAAATCTTTTCAAATGTCACACCACTGATATATCAAAACTGTGAACATTTTTGTCAAACAAATGGAAAAGTTTGAAGAGCTACTGGCAGTGATGGATTATACTCAATACATCTCCCAGTCTCCAGCTGAGGACCAGGGATGCAAAAACTTTTAGGCTTGTTATAAATAATCATACCACTGGTACTTTAGCCTCTTATTGATTTTTTTCCAGCACAAGTACAGAATTTCCAAATGAATACAGCAATGAAAATATTTCCCTGTATTAGGATTCATGTAAGTAGTAAAAATTTCCTGCTACCTACCCATAGCCATTAAAAATAAAACCAGACAATTTCTTTGCCGGTGGCAAATGAACTGGTTTACATTTGTACAGTCCTAAAAAATTGCTACTTACACATTGTAAATATTTATTTTAAAATATCAATAATCTGTATTTTTTCATTACACCTTCCAGATCCTATCGGTGTTTATATAACAGCATTTCCTCTGAAAAAAAACCTAAGAGTATTTCTTTCCTGTCAGAATTTTTTCTATAATATTTTATTAACAAAAGACACAACAAACACAACTTCACTTCAAGCTACCTAGAAGCATTTGGGAAGGTTTCTGTCTTTAATGGTGCTAAGCTGCCTGGATTGGCAGAGAGGATACCACATGAGAGAAAGAATTCTTTTCAAAAAATTTAAAATAAAAATGGTTTTGTACTTTAGAGAACTAAAGAAAGAAGAGCTGCTCATTCCTGTATTTGTTCCTTTTAAAAAAACCTTAAATGGCTGACACATTTTACAGAGAAGTTGGTATGATCATGAAGTGGTCAAACCTCCAGGAATATTTTCATAATACAATTAAAATATCCAGGTTGGAAGAACACAGAGCTTTCTCTGACCTAATATTAAACTCGACCACATCCAAGAATTTTTGTTTTTCACTTCTGCATATGCCAAAACAAATACTGATAGGACACTTCTGGGTAAATCACAGCATATCCTGACCCCTTCATGGGATCTCCTTACACAGAAACCCTCCAAGGTCAGCACAGGAGAAAGATGACCTGGTGTAGGCATGTTTGCATAGAGGGCTTCCCAGCATTTTGATTTCTTTTTGATATTACTTCAGCCCTGCAAAGCACCTGTGTGAAGACCCTCTAAATTAAATAACAATTCACACAAAGGGAGACCACTGCTCTCACAGTCTGGAAGTTTTGAGCCTTGTGCCATGATGGCGTCACAGTTTGTTTTCTTCATTCTCTTCACCTTTGAAAACAAACCAACCAAACTAAACAGTATGCTGGGGTCTTGATGCATTGAGTACTACAGATGAGCCCCTTCTCTTGCACCCCCTGTCTGTCCCTTGCCATGGCCACATTTGCCTAGTGGTCGTCTGTATACAATGGGGCTTGGGAGCTGCTCTTCAAAAGCCAAGTCCTCTATTTCTAGAGCTCTGCCTGGGACCTTCACAACCTGCACTTGCTTCTGGCTTCAAAAGTCCTGTCATGCTCCATGCATATATCTGTGGCTTACAAATCAAAGCCTGACTGCTGAGCCTGACTACCTCCCCCACTTTCACGTCTTAGTATTGCTTACCAATATTTCACCCTTGTTCTTGGTGAAATCTCTACCTGTGATAGAAGGGGGAAATCCTCACCTTCCTATCTTGGTTGTAACCAGACTCCCTTTCAAAATTGATTTCTTCAGTCTAAAAAGCTCTGTGCATTTCAGCTGATTAATCATATCAGAAAACAGCATGCAGTGTCCCCTAGAGTATAATCTCTACAGCACAGCTCTTGCTTCTTGCTCTGTCTGTCTCCTTATCAATGCTCATGCTGGCAACAATTTAGGAGAAATAATGAACCTCAAATAAGCAGAAGAAAAAAAATAAGAGCACAAAACCAGCACTTAGAAGCCTGTTTGTTATCTGATGCTCAAGTGTACCAGGAATAGCAGAGAACTGGAGGAAAGAAAAAGCTTATTCTGCCCAAAAACTGCCCATTCTGTTCCCTGTGAGCAGAAGTAAGTGGCAGAGTAAAGAACATTCAGTAAGAAAGTTAAGAACAACAGCATTACAAAATTTTACCTGAAAAAAAAAATTTCTTCCTACTTGATGTTCAAAATAAAGTACACAAATTTTACCATAATTAAGGACACAATATAGGAAATTAAGTTATAAACCAGGCTTATAGAAATTTTGTAGCGTGACAAAAGGACATAAATCAGTGGCATGGAGACTTCAAGACAGTAAGATGATTCCTAAGAGTGCTAGGAGTGAAAAGAATCCCAGTTAACAGAGGCATTCCAGATCCAGGAAAGAATTCAATTACTGTTAATCAAATACAAATCTCAGAACTATGCCATACAACTTCATCATATAGATCAGAAAAAGCCAAACTTCTCTCCTATCACAAGGAAATTAGTGACTAAAGCAACAACAATAACAGAACTTCACAAACCTACCAAAAAATCAAGGTCAGGTTAAACAGCTACTGAAATAAACAATTTTTGAAAAATTAAACTAAAAACAGGTACAGAAAACTTGCATCCAAAAACTGTACAAGAGGTCTGGATGAAGTGCTCATGTTTTTGTATTGAGATGGCTTAGAATATGAAGAAAATTCTATACCAGAGAACTGATTGAAAATGAAATGCTGCAAGAGAGGTCTAATAAATGGGTCTCCTGGGTAGTCAGGGAAATGGGTGTTGGGCTGGGAAAGCAGCATGGAGCAATGTTGGGAAGTAGCATTTGTACTGCTCCTGGCTGGAGATTCACAGTATCCTGTTATGAAGGAAACAGAGGCACTGGTGCCTTCCAGCCTCCAGAGGCATTCCACATTGCTGGCACCACACGTGATGACAGATTTATACGACACTTATCAAGGACCAGCAAAACTAAGTAGCATGTAATAAAGTGTCACCCTAATTGGAACTGTGGTTTTTGCAATAGCTTTTTGCATAATTAACACTGACAGGTAAAACTGTAATGAAGTCTAGAAAGATGGCACTGAAATAAAATTTGGACTAATAAAATAATGACAAGACCAAGTTGCCTCTGAATTTGGATCACATGGGAAGGTACATGGAAATAACAATGTTTAGCTCAAGAAAGTCAGCTCAACACTGGTTCATTTAGGAACAAAATGAGGCAGAGGTCATGGTGAGAGTTTACTCTGGACGCAGATGCAGAAAAAGATTTGAGCTCCTGCTGGCTGTTCAAGTAATGGCTTTCCAGTCAACACTGGTCAACAACTGTGGATGTACTGGATAAATTAAATGTGGGGATTTTGAAAAGGATCAGAATAGGCTCTTCTGGCCATGTACTATATGTACAATCTAACACTAAAAAGCCATAAAAATCCAAATAAACTTAGGGAAATTGACACAAAGTGCATATAGGCCGAGGCCCCTAATTTTCAGACACTGAAAAATTATGGTCCTATATGCAGATCTTGTTGATTGACACTAATATTTCGGTATATGACAGTAAAAGGTGGGTTTGGATAGTGCAAAAATAGGTTTAAAAAAAGAGTGCAAAAGGAAAAGGTGAGCTTCTTATCAGGAAAAAAAGAAACAAATCTTTTTCAAATAGTGAAAGTTATTAAATTAGGTTACACATTGAGCACACAAAGGACATATTTAAAACCAGACAACTCGAAATACATAGCAAAAACCCCAGAAGTTATTAGAAAAAATAAAGGGGTGTATGACACCCTCCCTCCCCAACAACTTCTCTGTCATGTGATCCTACAATTCATTAGGTCATGTGCAATTGCCAGTAGTATATACAATATATTAGGAATAAATATACAGGCCAAGACTCACACTTCCTGTAGGGACAACTGAAATTTTAGGAAGGACTTTCCAGGCAAGTAGAAATCTGTACAAACTACAATAGGACTGAAAAATAAGAAATCAAAATACAGAAGTTTATTATGGAAAGAAAATGTAGAAATTATAGCTGCCAAGAAAAGAAGGCAGGAGGAGAGAGGAAGAACAGAGGTCAGAAAACTTCATGTACCAAGCACATTCAAGATAAGGAAGTAAAATAATACCTGAGGTGATAAGAAGGGTATGTAAACATCACATGAAAACCAAGTCTGCTGACTCTAGGCTTCCAGAAAGCATTGGTGTAACCTGCAAATAATGTATGAGAGAAGCAACTGTCAGGCATGATACTTCAGTGAATAGAGAGAGATAAGCAGATGGAATTTTCCATCTTCTGGGGTAGAGCTTCCTGTCATTCCTGCCACCCTAGAAGCTGCCTGCGTGCTCAGCAAAGTTCCCTTGTCAAGGGCTCTCTAGTGGCCTTAGTGAAAAGCTCAAGGCTGCTGAGCCTCTGCACTAATAGGGTTGTTATATCAGGAGTGGAGTCCTTTGGTGTCCAGCAATAAAGTATTGAGCAGCCTGCAGCAAAATGACTGAAGACTGATCCCTCGGTGTTAGGTGCTTTTAAGGCCTCATGTGCAGGAAGAGGAAGAATTTTTCCTCTACTGATTTCTCTTTATCCTCCAGAATGCGGTATTTTATTCCCATGTGGACAGTTTTTGGGGGATGAGAACAGGGAGAAGCTCTAATGTTGTACCACCTGACCTGGGTAAAAAGGGACAAAGCAGGAGGAAGTCTTCTCTCTGAAGCTTGGGAAGTGACCACAGAGCAGACACTGACAGTCACAGCACAGTGACAGTCATCTTGTGTACTGTAGATACTGAGTCCACATCAAGATGTGGCCTTACAGTATAGAAGTTGATATGTCTGCATAACAATGGCCTGGGAGATTTGCTGTGAGGGTCAAGAAATTAACTGTGTCATTTCCAAATGCCAGATGGACTTTTTACTGGGAAAAATGATGATTGTAGATGGGAATGATGATTGTAGAATAACTATTCCCCTTACCAATTTTGTCTACAGGCTAAAAATGAAGTGAAATACAAGGCAAGTGGAGTCATCAGCCACTAAACAATGCAAAACTTTGCATAAAACCTACTCACTGGGGCTGGGCTGTGTCAAATAGTCCTGGGTTAGGACACAACAGACATGTCTCAATCATCCTTTTTCTTAATGGTTTCTGATGTAGCTTTTCTACATCTTCTTCAAAATTACATATATTTCACAAGTTTTTCCAATTCTTAATACCCTCAGTTCAGAGAACAGAACCTAGCTGCTCTGCTGATAAAGCAAATTGGAAACTCCAAACCTCCATAAAAAAGGTGAAGAACTTGGGCCAATTTCTACTGTCAAAGATTTGTATTGACCATTGTCCAGCTATGTAAGCATTTCCAAAAATAATGTCAAAGTCAAGAGGTTTGAAAGCATTTAGTTCTCTTTGAAGTCAACAGTCAATCTTCTAATCCCACAGATCTCAAAGATACCCTTCCCTATAATATATCTAGTCTTTTGATTTACTGATTATGTGGAAAGAAAAGACTCAGAACATACTGTATGTATCCTTGCAATTAATATCTCCCCATCAGCATTAAATGGCCTAAATGGGTCAAATTTGCTCCAAAATCTTTTTCATTAGAAACCCAGTAGTCCCAAGTCTGCATTTCAAACAATGGAGCTACTTACATCTTTGCAGAAAAATAACTGAATAATTATCATGATGGATGGTCAGTCCAGAAGGAATACAAAAGAAGACTTTGTCCCATAAACTATGTGTCATTTATTTTATTTAGTTTACTCCCTATGCAAATCATACAAAAAAGTAATAACTTAAATTTTTAGTTAAAAATATGAAGTAATTACGCATAACATTTGTGATATGAAATAATTCTAGCATATCTTGCAGGTTGAACTACTGAACTTCAAACCAAAAATCATGATTTTGATAATGCAATTATAAAGTGAACTGAAGAATATAGATAGCCAGTGAAAGAGAAAATGAGCATGCTTGAAATGGCTGGTTTTGCAGGGCATTTATTAACTCCACAAGGACTTTCAGAGCCACTACTGACTAACTGCAAAATGCACAAAAGATGGCTGACAGCTCTAATATTTCTAGTTTTCACAACTAAATAAAATCAATTAAAAATGGTAAAGCAGCACAGAGGGAATAAAGCAGAGAAATATATGTGTACCAAATGGGATGCTGGAACTTTGGAGAAAGACAGAGAAACCTAATAAGAGAGAGGAAAAACAGTTGTCACAGTGGTATCTGAGCCAGATAATCCGTAAAGAAGGAAATAAGAACACTGGTCTAGAATAAGAAATTTCAGAAAAGACAAAATATCCACAGTCCTATATGAAGAAGTGCCTCAAAAATGTATCAGCCCTAGATTAAAGGAAAAAAAAAAAAAAAGTAATGAACTCAGAATGCTGAACAAGCCCAAAACATGTAATGGAACCAAACAGAACAAAATTCTCCATATAGCAAATTTACAATTTGTATCAGAAGTCTTACATCAAAAAATGCTATAGGTTTCTTCCTACAGATTTCATGAAAAAATGCCTTCCTTCCCTAGGAATAACTAAACACAGCTTCAGTGTCTTGCACTAAAGTAGAAGCACAACTCATGCAAGCCAAACAGCTGTTTAACATTGATTTTTAACAGAAAAGAAGGCAAAACAAAGATGAAAGCCATAGCAAAATTATTCAATTCTGTTGCGTAAAACTGAAGAATAATTCATACCACAGTTTCCATATCTCTTGGACTATTTTCAAGGCAAGAAGGAGACAAACAAAATTTCAGCTAAAGAAATTTATTCATAAAATAGCAAAAAAAAAATACCCACGGGGTATAAAGACACATCATAGTTATATGCTGCTAACAACCCTGCAAATTAGACTGTATTACCTTGGTTTCTATACACAGAAAAAAAAATTGTTTAGCTGATTGATCTTTTCTGCTGGGCAAGAAATTAATTTCAGTGACTACTAATTGATTATAAAGACTCTCATTATTTAAGTTGTATTTTTGGAACACAGGAAATACTTATGTGGAAAAAAAGCCTGTTTCTCTTTTACTTGAAATCCTCATGGATGAGAAGGAGATGCATGCAATATGTAATGCCTGTGAAGATTTCAGCAAGAAGGACAAGAATTTGAAAGTCATCACTCTCACTAACAAGAGGCGAAGTAGAGAAGCCTGACGATTTGAAGACTTCAGGGAAGAAAAGGATGGACATAAAGACTCTGAGTATAACATCATGCCTATGAGTATAGTCATGCTACTATGGGGAACAGGTCTTTGTAAGGCATCTGAGTCTTTTATTAATCAATTCACTGGCACAAGCAGCCTTCTTCTCTAGGCTGCAATCCCAGAAAAAATTCCAGAGAGAAAGTAGAAAAAGGAGTGTTACCCCCAGAGCTCTAGGAAGCATCTCAGGGAACCAGAGGATATTATTTTAAACAAGCCATGTTCATTAAAGCCAGATGTTCAGAAACAGATGCATAAAGGCCATATCTAAGGAGTAAAATATATAGCCTATTTTTTTGACCAGGTTGAGTCCTCTGGTACAAATTTACATAAAAGTAGACATATTGGCTGTTCAGCCCTCCAGAAATTTGATCAGTGTTGGATATTCAACTGACTCTACACACTGACATTAGCTGGTATTCTGTTTAATAATAATAATTGTTCTTTCTTGTTTCTGTATCACAATGCCAAAATAGGCAGGTTGGGTTAAGTCCAAATACAAAAGTACAGTTTGGAGCTTGCACCAGAATATGCTGTTTATGCTTGGAAGTGCTCTGTGAACAGCCAAGCAATAGGACAATGGCAAAAACAACTCTTGGCTTCCTTTGAAGTCTTCATTTGTGCGCTTGCACAAGGAAAAAGGGGACCTGTCATGGCACATAAAGTTATGATGATTGCAAATAAAAGCAGTCACAAAGATGTTACCTCTTCATAAACAGGAGGGACATGAAGCAGAGAAAAGATCCTCAAATTTCAAACCATGGCCAGCAGTACTGCACTGGGGAAGTTGGTTGCATTGAGCCTGACTGGGGATGTATCAGTCTTGACTAAATTACACATATACACAGTGGCATTCCCAGGCATGGAATGGGAATGGAACAGCCACTTCTGTGACAGTGAGGCACATATGAACAGTCTGTTCAGAATTATCCCTGGGCCTTTTGTTCTGCCAGGATGTGTAAGGAACAGCTTGAGGAGAGCCCTTGTCGGAGTGGGCCAAATTCAGTATCAATAAAAGCTATAAAACCCTCTGACCACAAACAACACCCCAGTAGCTGATGCCCGAGCTAAATTTTATTAGCATAGCTACAACTGCTGCTTTTTGGGCAGGGCAATTTGGCAACAGAAGTTGTATGTGGATGTAAAAGTGCATATGTGCTGTAAAGGCAGTCTGTAGCTCAGGAACAGTAATGCAAGTTCATTTGGAAACGGTCAGAATGGCAACCTCATCCAACTTTATCAATAGTAGGAGAAATCTGCTTTAGACACTTCAGTCATTTCCCTGCACTGAAAATTCAGGGTCTTCTGACTCTCTTTTAGCCTCGTCTTTAATGAATCTTCTTAATATTTTTGGGAAAAAATATTTTTCTTAAATGTATAGTGTTTGAGAAATATATTTGGCTATAGCATTATAGCCAAGACAAAGATTCTCCAGAAGGAAAACTCTTTTGATGACAATCTGTGGTACAAAATCATGCTAAACATATTATTCATATCAATCACAGTATGAAGACATGATTAAAATGAAAATATAATGTGATAACAATTGTATCACAATTATATATGTGAAAATAGAAATAACAATGTGATCAACAAAGTGTTCCCATTTTCTCCTGACAAAATATGTGTGTTACTATGGAGCAAGAAAACAGAGAGTAGCAATGATCAAAAATAAAAAGGATTCAAACTTGTGCAAATGGGCTCTGACTGGAAAATCCTAGTTTCATATTGAAAAATGTCCCCTGCACTGAGCTGACAAGCCAGAGTTCAGCCTTAATAGTGTCTGGACTGAAGTAAACCATATTTTAGGATGCTCCATCTGCCCAAAACTGAAAACGGTGCTCTCAGCTCTCTTCTTAATGTTACGCAGACTGCCCTGGGTACACATGGGCAATGGCACAATCAAGAGACACAGAGAGATCTCAGATGATACAGTGGTGTCTATTTATTATTTATTATTCAATTTGTAGGGAAAGGTTTGGAACCCCATATCTGAAGCATATCCTATATGCTCATTCAATTGGGAAATGGTATTCAGTGGTGATTGTAGAAGCCACATGGCAAAACAGGCAAAGATAATCTGAATTTAGAAATTATCTCTTTTATTATACCCACTTCAATGAAGGGTCATCAAATAGAAGGGAGCAAAAGAAGCCTCAGGTTTATTATAATCATTACTATTATAATCATACTATTATAATCCTTACTATTGAAGCCAGATATCCCGAGTCTTTCTGTCTGTATTTCTAACACCTTTCATCTGCTTAAGCAGTTATTTAATTGTCTACCTAAAAGACCAGTTTGCATATGGGCACTAGAGTGTGGCATGCATGAGTCTGGCCCCACACATAATGAAAAATAAAGTTGCTTTTCTAGCAAATAAATAAACGTTTTGGACATCAAGATTGGTAAAACCTACAGTAAAATCTTGCAGCCATACCCTAGATCTACAGATGCCTAAAGACTGCTTCAAATAGATAAAAATAAAACATGATGAGGAGGACAAGGGCAATGGTTACTTAACTCAGTACCCTTTTGTCCAGAAGCTGCCCTCCGCTGCATGATGGAGATGATGCAGGGGCCATACTGAAATGCAAAAAGGACCACCTGTTTTGTGGTAGGTACTCCTTATATTAAAATCCCTTCTCTTCTCTGACAGTCTGGTGGAAGATGATTTCTCATTGATCCGCATTGAATTTAGAACTGGTTGCCAACTATTCAGTGGTTTTTCTTCAGCTGCATTTTTTGCCCTCTTCTTTATCTTCTCTCTCGGAGCCTTTCTACTTACAAGAACCAAGTCTCTGAGTTCAACTAGATCATTGACAAATTATTCATCATAAAGGGAAGAGCTGATGAAGGAATAATCTCATATTCACTCAGATGTATAAAATCTTGTTAATGAAGAAACAGTACTCAAAATCTATATCTTAAATTGTCCTGAAAGTGGCTTGAATTCTTAATTGACTTTAGCATTTATATACACACGCACACACACACACACACACATACTAAAGACAGACATGAGTCATGGTAAGGATTTCAAGATTAAATTACTACATTCAGAACTCCACAAGGTCTTTGCTCCGCTTGATTTAATAAAATATTTGTGTTTGGATATTTGCCTGTGCAGAATCCAGAGATAAATGCTTTACCATTATGTCTGTCATCAAGGCACAGCTGTCAGGGATTCAGCCTCAAAATAATGCCATCTGGGAAAATGCATCTATATGCCCACTCTTGGCATAAGCCTCCCATTTGACCTTTCCTATGCAGAATGTAGCATTTTATATGCTAATTATTTTAGCAAACAGGTGATCAATGAGTTATCACAGGAATTCATTTACTCACCTTTTAGACTTTTGCCCATTGGGCTAGATATCAGCAAATGCCTATGTCCTTAGCATTTTTATCTCCAACAAAGCCAAGTAATTACAATGTTTTTCTTATTTTTATCAATATAAAACATTTCCTTAGAACTCCAAATAGACATGGTATATCACAGTCCTAGAAAGACATGTTCCCTGCTCAGGGACAGTCAAAAATGGAAGTCATGCATCAAACACGAAACATTTTGGGCAGTACTGGATGACTTCTCAGAGCACTCCAGAAACACTGTTTATCACTCCTCCAGTTACTTCTTTAAATATTTCTCAGGCAACAACAAGGCTTAATTCAAGACCGAGAAATTACATTCTTCTATGCAGCAGTATCTTCCAATATCGGTAGCTTTCAGTCACCAGAACAAAGTCATATATCCTCTGGTCATGAAATAATAGTTTCAGGATCACTTGAGTGCACTCTATCCCACTGCACTGGAGGATCCTTCTCAGTCTTAGCACTCCATTAGATTTTAAGATTCTTCTCAGTTCAACCCTTTTGGTACAAGAAAACAAACTATAAGATGAAAGATAAACAAGTGGGCTGTTTATTTCCTATTTATTTTGAGAATCTAAGTTTTTGGTTTTGACTGAGGACAGATTATTCAGACTATGAAATAGCTGCCAGATTTATCATGAATGGCATTTAGCTGGCAAAGGGTGTATTACTGCCAAATGCCTAACACACTGGGCATATTGTATTTATACCATCTGGGAGAGTAAACAGTGACAGGAAATAACCACAAACAGGTGTTAATGTTAGCCCCTTAAGGGTCATTAATGAAGTATGGCATTGAAAGAGCCCACACACAAGACCTGGCAACTGGAGAAGGTGGGATTCCAGGGAGTGTAAGAGTGTATTAATTTGTCACACACAAAAAATCTGTTCTTGATTGCATCTCCTCTACATATCCTTTTCCCTCTTGCCACACCACATCCTTCAGCTGATCTCCTTTTCAATACTCCTTCCTTTTCCCTTTTGGGCAACAAACTCTATCCTTACCCCAGCCAACCAAGACAAACACAGTCCTGAGTTACTCACCTTTTTCAGAAAGTCCTTCAGCCTCTAAAGACAATTCCACGCTTTCATACATTCTTCAGAAAATAAATACTGTCTCAATTCCCCTCTAGGCTTTTTCAGAGACATTTCCACCTTCACTAAAATAAAAGGCCTCTGGCTTCTACAAAGTGTAATCCATATAACACTACATCACTGCTTCCCCAGTGCATCTCCAAGGCTGCTTGCCCTATCCCAGAAGAGACATGAAAAACAGTGCATAACAGTGACTCTGCCTGCTTTTACAATAGTGTCACACAAATCCAGAATAGAGAAGGTCTAGATTACCACATGGAAATGCAGTGGGTACTGTGAGGTGGATCTATCCTGACACACACTTATATTTCAAAAGCCACATACTTTTGAAAACGTCAAAGCAGAATATATGGAGTGCTGTCCTTTGTCTTCACAGAAGGTTACTAGATTTCCAAAGCAAATGTTAATACTTAACACAAAGTCATCTAAAGCAAAAACAAAAATGAACACAAACACAAAATCAAACAAAAATAGTTTAGGATAAAGTATAAAGGAAAACAGATTATTCTTCAGCTACTTCCCCACTCTGTCTCATCCTATGCAAAACCACACATTTTCCCAAAAGGACTCTGTTTTCACACAAATGTCACCTGGCTAATATGTTGTCTTAATGATGCCTCAGAAGAGCCAGAGACAGAAAAGACATATAAGGAAGAGTAGGCCATAGAGCCCTTTTCTTTAGGAGGCAGAACCCTAATCCAGGAGTTTCACACTACAAAACCAGACTCTCTCTAATTCAGGCTATTAGTATTACAAAGAACACTGGTGGGCATGTGAATTTAGCCATTCACTAATAATGAAGCCTAACTGCTGAATAGAATAAATGTTTCCAAAGATACTCTCATTGATTCTGGCTAGTGTTTAAGAGTAGGGAAGGAGAATATTTTAAATGCCAGAAAGAGTTCCCTTTCTTTACTCCTTTGATAAAAGAATACATGAACCACAGTCATAGATACACAATTCAAGAGTTGACCACAAAATTAGGATGTGCAACGACTGCTAGCAGAGAATTGCTGTCACTGTTTAACTCTGCATGGCTGTGTACAGCACTCCCCATCTGCAGTCCCTGGGCTTTGCACCAGTATATGTCAGAGGATCAGAAATACAGCCATGCCAAATTCCATTTTGAGAGAAAAGGAAGTAAAAACAGTAGGAGTGTGTTTGGGCTTATTTGGGGAAGTCACTGGAACTGTGCTGGAAAAGATCACAGCCCCAGACTTCCAGGAACTGGCTAGTGCCCAACGCCTTCTTGTTACTTGAATGAAACAGATGCATACTTTCTTACACTGGTCATTTTCTAAACGAAGTACTTAAAAAATTAGGCCCGTGCTTTTCTATAAAATTGCAGTTTTTCGTTAATTATAACCAGTGGGGATAGGAAACAAAATGGATCTTAAAGGAAATTTAATAAACATTTAAAGGTAGAAATCTGTTTACACCGTCACACTATCCCCGCAGTTCTGATTTATTTCCACTTCAAACAATGTAAGATTATTCCTGCATCATTATTTTGGTTTTCTTCAGTTAATCTTACAACCTCTTCTCCATCCATGAAGTTAAATTAAACTAAGGAAAATCAAACACTCTGCAGTGTAAAATCTTCAGATAGAAACTAAGAATACTAAGGTTGTTGAAACTTGGCCCCTTTGTGCAGATGCTACTCTGCTGTTTTTAAGCATTCGTGTATGGTCTGTTTTTCCAAACAGCCTCTGCAAAATTCAGGGTAGAGAACAGATGGTTTGGGAATGCAGGAAAACTATCCAGTAAATAAGTCTACTGTCTCCAGAACCCCTGAATTATTTGTTGTAGGATCTGGAAGAGTCATAGAATAAAGCAAGAAGAGGAATGACTGCAGATCACAAATCTGAGTGAGCGGAGTGCTTAACTTTGGAGCATTAAATTTCTTGTAATGTTATTAACTTTGCTCTTTTGCAGCAAAAATAGAAATTCCAGACCATATAGATTCTCCTTTGGGGCTAAAACAGCACTTGCTTATTCATGTAAGTTGTGGACCTTTAACTAGATAAGTAAATAAAGGAAAATATGAAACACATTTTGCCAGTCTATTTCAAAGTAGTTGTCTGGCCATGGAGGAAAATATAGATTGGAAATGCCACATTGAACTCTCAAATTCTGGCAGAAAGAATTTTCTACCTGAGGGAATGGTTCTTCAACAAGGTCCTTATGCTGCTTTGCCCTGATAGTGATGAGAGCTATCCTGACTATCTGTTCTAGCATCTAATCTGGAACAGGCCCTCTACAAACCCAGTGAGAGCAAGCATTGAAAATGCTCATTTTGCAAGTAAATATATTCTTGCTGTTTCTGTGGGCCTCATCCTGAAATACAGTATGGGCAGCTGGAAAGGTGTGACAGAGGATACAGAACCCCCTGTGCAAGAGGAGATCTCTAAGCAAAATTTAGCTCAGGGCTCAAAAAAATATTTTATTGAGCAAGAACAAATGAATTTTTTTCAAAGATGCAGTCTGACCAGATCAAGGTTAGAGACAGCAACATCTGGTAAAAGAGAAATCTACCTGCTACATGAAGAACTTTTCTAGAAAGCATGCAGGTCTTCTCAATATCAATGAAGAATGTTTATTCTCCTGTACATATTCCCAGAAAAGGCAATCCAACTTGAGCTTAAACTTTAGATATATATCAGCCCCAACAAGACACATACACTGAATATTTCTCCTCCTCAAGATGGGAACTTTCTGGCGACTGAAAACAGCATCTCACAGAACAGTGACAATCCTATTTGAAGTATAACATAGCTGAAGAAACTACTCTTTCAAATAAAGGTTTTTCAAAACTTGCCACTGGCAAAGTTTGTGTATTTTAATGAAATTTGTGATACACAATTTAAAATATAAGCAAAACAGTGAAGAGTTAGATACTGAAGTATATCTCAAAATAAGTTTAAGCAGAGAAAAAATGACAGGTTTTATGTAATTAGACCTTATATATGCTGATGAAGAGATAAGAAATCACCAGGCTCATGGTCCACATTAAAGAAATGTTCCACTAACAATGTGTTCTATTTTCATCAGTGTTTTGCAATATTCTCTGTGCAGCCTTAATACATAATAGTCTTTCTCACAGATATAAAATGGGCATTTTCCCTGCAAAGAAATATAGACTCTCTGCACAGAATTTGCTCCAAATTTCTCAAACAAGGGTTAACTCTGTCCCCAGGAGGTCTAGTTTTCTTGCTTCAACTTGCATAGATTTTTAAGCCATTAGAAATCTTTTACCCATTCTAGAATAGCAATTAAATTTTTGATAAAATATATCAAGTGTCCCTCAGAATACATTCACACAAATATCTTGTAAACATTTTAAGTTAGCTGGGAGAGCACTGATTAAAAAGCAGGTCAGAGTGATTCTCACAGAACTGGCCACATCAACTGAGATCTCAAATCCAAACTATCTGAAATTCTACCAAAAAAGTCTGGACTTACACTATGATTGTGTAATTAGGGGAGATTCAAGCCAGACTATGCAGTGACACCCAAGAAAAATCAAGACATACTGTTTTGTGAAACAGCAGTTACTTTCCTCCTTAACAGTCAAGGAGTCAAAGCAGACAGAAAAGAGAATGCAGGAAAGGGCAGAAAGGCCTGTGTGGGCTGATTAACAGACAAGATATAAAGAACTTGATTCTTGTGAATTTGCAGCTGGTAAGTCATTCAGGTAAAGGTAGCCTAATTTTCCACAATAACAAATACAGCAGTAAATTTTAAAGAAGCAAGAGTAATTTATTAGTGTGGTACAGAATGGTATAAACAGGATTTACTGGTAATTGCTTCAGAAAGGCCAGGAGTTTATGGGCATCAGAACCAAAATATTCTTTTCTTCTGAGAGAGTTAAACTGGCATGGCAGAATTTGGACAAAAGCATGTGGTGGCATAATGTAGAGAAATTTGATCCAGGACTGTGTTTTTTCACAGTCATGAAGTAGAGAACACTAGTAACTAACACACATGTCGGCTGGCGAGCAAGAGGTGTTACCCTGGCTCCTCCACTTGGCTCCCCAAGTATGCAGTCTCACTCTGACGGAAGACTTTCCAGACAGCAGAGTCCACAGCTAAAACCCTAAGGTCACACTTCTTCATACACTGAACACAAAAGATATGACAACAACAGAAAGTCCTCTCTAGTCCTGCACTGGGCCAAATAACACTAGCTTTCACTTATAAACAACAATAACATGATATGAACCTGCCTGAAAACACAAAAACTAATCTGGATATATGGAATTGCAATTAGGATAGAACCCTTATTGTTCAGAAAGGCTGAATGCCTGGAAAATAAATGTATTTTGTTTAAATTCTGTCCTTGGTTACAATGCCACCTGGTCAAAAGTTTAGCTAAATTAAACAGTCTAAAGAAACATCTGTATTCTGCTTTCTGCTGCAGTGCCTCCAGAATGTGCCAACAGCACCGCTCTGTGGATTAACGGTGAATGTTCTGTAAACTCACATGCCTTTCCAAGCCTTAGATCAATCACACTAAAGAAAAATGCAAATACGTATATATGTATATATGTATATATGTATATATGTATATATGTATATATGTATATATGTATATATGTATATATGTATATATGTATATATGTGTATGTATGTATATATATGTGTATATATATATTACTGTTGCAGTGGCATGACTGTTCTAGCTGGCATCACTAGAATTTAATGAACTACCTTATATTCATAGCAATGTAATCTAGAGTATAAAGTGGCTTCCTCAGGTCATGTATGTGGCATGCCTTCTACTTATTTCCCACAATTTTTTTCAAAGAGGTTGCATGTGCTGAATTCATAACAGATTCCTTACACTGTACCAAAATGAGAACTTTACTCAGAATCCCATCCTAGATTTACACCTGAAGCTTCTCATTAGTGGTAACTGCAGCAGAATCCATGAAAGGCAGATCAAAGTACATTAGGATATCAGCAAATTCAAATACTTAAGCCAATCTTCAAGTGAATTCCCTGGATCTGCAAAACAGTGAGCTAAAAGGAGCCTTGTTTCCAGGTCTGGGAAGAGATCAGGGCTGAAAACAGAGGACTAAACTGTAGCGGACCATAGAGCTCCATCAACCTGTGCTCTTCAACATCCTGCACAAAGGACTGGAAGGGAGACTAAGTTCTAAGATGATACAAAAGGGGTACTAAGATACTGTGATGATACAAAACTAGGAGGAGATGTTGACTCCCTTGAGGGCAGGGAGGTCCTGCAGAGAGACCTCACCAAATTAAGAGAACCTGGGAAACTACCAACCATACGAAGTTCAACAGGGGAAAGTGCCAGATTCAGCATCTGGGATGGGGCAGCCCTGGATGTATGGACAGACTGGGAATGAGATGCTGTAAGTAGTGCCATGGAAAGGCACCTGAGGGTCCTGGTCACAAGTCAGCAGCGCCCTGGCAGCCAGGAGGGCCAACCCTGTCCTGGGGGACATCAGGCACAGCATCGCCAGCCAGGCAAGGAAGGGGATTGTCCTGCTCTGCTCTGAGCTGGGGCGGCATCACCTCCAGTGCTGGGGGCAGTTTTGGGTGTCACAACGTGAGAAAGACATTAAAGGCAATTATTAATTTAAGGTAGAAGGGCCTTAAGGGGAAGATGTACAAGAAGCAGGTACAACCACTTGGTCTTCAGCCTGGAGGAGAGTGAGGACAGACCTCACTGCAATTGCAACTTCCTTGTGAGGGGAAGAGGAGGGACTGATCTTTTCTCTGTGGTGATCAGTGACAGGACTTGAGTCAATGGCCTAAAGTTGTATCAGGGGAGGTTTAGGCTGGACATCAGAGAATGGTTCTGCAGCCAGAGGGTGGTCGGGCATTGGAACAGGGTCCCCAGGGAAGTGGTCACAGCACCCAGTGTTCTCAGGCAAACGGTGTGACTCCTGGTGCTGGTCCTGTGTAGGGCCAGTTATATTCAAGTATCCTTGTGGGTCCCTTCCACTTTATTCTGTGTTTCTGTGAACATAAAGAACTACAAAATTTTCTGTTGAGATTGTCTCCCACATTGGATACTTCAGCCTGACAGCTAGCTGTTTGGACTCAAGATAGAGTTGAACAGATATCAGCCAGTAAGTCCACCTGATGGAGCTTAATTATACATAAGAAATATTTCCTACTTCCCCATCTCTAGCTACAGCAGCTTTAAGTAGTGTTTAAGTAGTGAGTCCATCCAAAATGAATGCAGGGCTGTGTGCTGACTTGACACAGTCTCTGTGCATCCCATGGTATATTTTGCACCAAAAAAAAAAAAAAAAAAAAAAAAAAAAAAGGGTGGCTACAGTTGTTACAGGGCTGTGCTTTTGTAAACAAGCACCTGTGCAATGCTCAACATGACTTCATAGAATGATAGAATATGCTGAGTTAGAAAGAACCTGCAAGTAGCATCTAATTATTTGCGGCACTGCACAGAGCACTATCCCCAAGAGTCACACCATGTGCTGAGAGCATTGTCCAAATGCTTCTTGAGCTCTGTCACACTGGTGCTCTGATCACTACCCTGGGGAGCCTGTTCCAGCGCCCAACCACTCTCTGGGTGAAAAATCCTTTCCTAATATCCAACTATACCTCCCCTGACACAGCTTCAGGCCATTCCCTCAGTTCCTTGTCACTGGTCATCAGTCAGGCTTGAGCACCTTGAGAAACCAGTGCAAAAACAATTGTTCTTGAGCATGCCTAAATTCTGGGTGTCTACCAAGTGCAGGGTATACTCATGTATTATTTAAGGAGTGATTATCTCCTGGGCTCCCAAGATCACAGGCAAAAATGACAGGAAGGAAAAGCCACTCTACCATTAGATCATACTTGGCCTATTAGTATCTGTCTGTAATTCTAGAGCAAACAGGCAAAAAACCCCTCAAAACCAAAACAACAACAAACCTCACCGGAAAAACCCACCAGCCCGGTACTTTGTTTAAATTTTTTTCCGACACAAACGAGTCCCCCCAGCTGGCTCTGGCGTGCGCGGGGCGGAGCGAAGAGAGGGCTGTGAGGGCTGCGAGGGCTGCGAGGGCTGCGCGTCCCCCTCTTCTCCCTTCGCGCCCAGGAGCGCCCTTCGCCTTGTCAGCTGCACAGTAATCCCTCTAGTCCCTCCTCTCGGCAGCGCAGTCTGAGCCCTATTAGGAAGGTCTGCGAGGGGCCATGCCGGCATTGCTCTCTCGCTCCTCGCAACCCGCCCGCCGCCATGTTCAGGCCTGTGCGGGGAGCCGGGGCAGCCGCTGCGCCCTCGCCCTGCCCTCACGGGGCACCCTGGCTTTTTGTTCCCGAGTCCTGGCTTGGTTGTTAAAATTAAAGAGTGTTAGTTCTGCTAGTGGCGCCTCTCCGGCGTTGGTGTCTGGCCTGAAGGGAGCAGTGAGCTCCTCACGGCAGGTCGCCTGAGGAGGGCAGCACGTTTTCCATTGTGCTAATGTCATATTTGGCGTTCCTCCCAGTTTTCACAGTTTCTTAATAAAACGGGGAGCAGGAGGAGAGTACGGGGACGTGGCAGCTTTCTGCATTTCTCCGTGTCAATCAGCCTTCAGGTTCTTTTTGAGATATGCTTTGCACTCTTTCCTGTTCAGTATCAGAACAAGAATAATTCTGTTCAGGATGAAGACACAAGGAAATTCTGCAAATGTCATTAGAGTCTATTTCCCTCCTCCTCCTTCCATGAAATGGACTATTCAAAAAGGAAAAATTTTTAGTTTTGCAGATTTGTTGTAATACAACAATATGTTCAATTGATATTTGGAAAGGAATGTAAAACACAATGAGGGAGAAGTCCTCCCCTACACTTCTGAAATAAATGGATTTTCAAATTGGGCTTCTTTATGTAGGCAAGCAATTTTTCGTTGACCAGGCCAAGTGTAATTACTCTAAATGCAATGGCTAGTTGTTCTCAGGTATCTAAGGAAGGAGGGCTAATAAGTCAGTGAAACTCACCTTGTCTATGTATAAGATTTCTTTTTTTTTCCCCCAGTGAGTTTCAGACTATTTAGTTTGTTCATCATGTGTAGGCAGAAGCCATGTGACTAACCAAACATGAAAATCTATGGTAAGGTCATAGACATCGTCTAAGTTACAGACTTACTGAACTTAATATTGCAATTAAAGTTTAGGCACTCTTAGCCATTCACAAAGCACCTGTTGTGCACAATAAGTACCTGCAAGTGGCAAGGCAAACCAGAAAAACACTTCCTGTTATCATGCAACTTGCATTGCCTGGGCTAGAAATCTCAAGTAGGCTGTATAAAGATCAGTTTCAGTGAATGGCTCAGCCAAGTCATCTCAAAAACTCATCTGCAATTTCTGACCCATATCTCTCTTCTGTTGTCTTGCCACAATGTTCAAGTTCCTCCTTTGCTTTCAGTGTTATAACCCCAAGTGTATTCTGTGCTACTTTCCACACCACCATTTCTCTAATTAAAGAGCCGTCTGAATAAAACCTTCTGCTTGAACAGTTAGGAGTGCCCTTCTGAAAGGCCTCTTTTGTGGGTGACCATCTTGTGGAACACAACAAAGATAAGGCACTACAGAAAAGACACTGTTTTACTTTGTAGCCACTTCACTTGTCTCTGTCTCAAATTAATTAGCACTACTCTGTTTTCAAACGTAATAACACCGGTGAGGTGAATGGAGCTTTCAGAGAGTAAAACTGCGGCACACCCTCCCGCCAGCCTTGAGCAACAAAGCAGACTACAGAAAGTGGTTATTACAGGTAGTAGGTGATCAGGGCTGAGGTGGAACTCAGGTGAATGGGATTGCAATTCACACACATAACCCCCAGCCTCCTGAAGTACTAGCATTAATATTATGCTAGTTATTAAGAAAACGGTTCAGAGTGATCCTTGCATTGCTAAATTATATGTTACATACCATTTACCATTAATTTTCCTGAAAAACCTGCACATTCTAATCCATGTGGTTTTTATTTGACAATCATTTCCTGATGACTGTTTCTTGTTCTGCCTATGCTTAAAATTTCCCCTGTATCCTTGAGCAGCTTAGCAGATAAACATTTGCATCAGTGGAGAAGAGGCTACATCTATCTGAGTACATATGCTGATGTCCATATTAGAGCTGCTGAGTTTTCTCCATGATTTAACTGCTCTTGAAAACAGTTCTTCAGCAATGTGCAGGCAGAGACTATATTGAATGACTGCTGAAATCCAAGGCCTACATCTATAGGGTTATATGGGTCAATACTTTAAGCTTGTGGCATGAGCGTCATAGAAACAAGTTGCCCTGGAGATACCCCAGCTTCTCTGACGAGCACTCTTCACCTGTGGAGCAGCTCTTTTGGAGCCCTCCTGAGAACAATTCTCTTCTTTCTGTTGCCATCATTCTTCATGTCTTGCTCACAGAAGTTAATGTGGGTACAGCACAGTGAGTACTGCAGTTTTCATTCATTCCAAAGGCAATCATCTCTGTGTTCTCTTTCAGTAAATCTCCAGGGATGCATAAGTTCACCATAATTTGCATTTACTCATGAACGGCATCCCTGTAGGGTTATTGAAATTGCATATTACATTATTTGAGTCACCATAGCTCTTGCTGAAGGCCATAAAATTCAAAAGTTGCTTGGTATTGACTTTTGGCCCTCCTGCCTTGCATCAAATTTTGTTGTTAAATATATAAAATGCAACAGCTGTTAGGATACAAATGAATTACACTTCTCCTTCTCAGGTATAAATAAGAACAGGAATTGACCTACTCATGTTATTGTCATGTCCTCCATGTGCAAGTATCCTTTTGGACAGGAAAATTCATATATGTGGAGTATAAACTCTTCTCTGAGGCTTTGTTTTTAGTTTCGGTATGAGTACCCATGCTGCACTGATTTGATTTGAGCATATGACTGCAGAATGTTTCATATCAAGTCAGTGGTAGTTCTGGAGTAAATTTAGTTGTGGCTGGACCAGGTTATGAAGAATGTCACTCTCCATACAAGGAGACAGAAAACAGGCATGTGTATATGGTCAAAAGCAACGAGCGTAACTGATGAGTCTGCATCCTGAGTGCCCTCTTGTCCCTACTGATGGCAAAAAACATCACTGATGGAAATCAAGCTGGATCTTTCTTTACCTCAGAAAATTAACAGGACAGTAATGAGCCTGCTGACAGATAACCTGCGAAGAATGAGAATAGTGAGGCATAGCATATTGATTATTCAATATAAACTGTTCACCCTGCTCTTCCAGCAGGCACTGTCTTCTCCTCCTGCTATTCTTTTTTGCTCTGCCTGCATCTGCCTGAAGTCCTGACTGGACTGCAACTGATCCCACTGAAATATTTTCCATCCACCTTTGCTTGTTGCATTCATGGTTTAATATTCAGCATATTCATAGTTCAGCATTTTTTGTGCTTTTCTAGTGTCTACAAAGGCAAGATGCTGGGAAATGTGGAAGATAGAAGAGCACAACTGGAGGGAGTGGGGGTGGTGTGGAGCAGAGTCACCTGTGCCAAGATGCAGCTGTCAAAAACTTGTGGACCCTGATCAAGCAGGACATTTAAACCCATACAAAATTCCACGAACTTCAGGGGAATAACCTCTGTGATTATGTTTTTTCATATAATTAAGGGTGTATTGGATTATTTAACCTCTTTATAAACCAATAATGAAAAAGAATGAAAGTTTTGGTAAATCTCTGGCATTAGAAAAAATCCTGCACACTAGCTGTTTTTCTAAAACAGTTCTTTGCAATGACTTTTGCTTATGTTTTGTAAGTGTTCCCTGAAGGCCATTTTTCATCAACACAGACAAATGAGAGACTCACAGTTTGAAACTCTTTCTAAAAAACCCCACATGATCATCTCTCCCCTTGATCAGTTAATATAACTGACCCCAGTCGTCGCTCTGTTGCTGCCTGTTATTGCCTACTTGCCCGTATCAACTGTGCATGACATCAAAGAGTATATGAGCTGACAATAAACCTGGGTGTGTGTCTCTTCAGCAGCATCAATTGAATGAGCTACTCTGGCCATAAGACTTCTGTTTATCTTCCAAGTACAGATAATTCTGTGGTCTTGCTGTACCTCATGCTGCAATTTCATGGTTTGTGGCTACAAATAATTTGCTTTTATTTTTCCCTGTGAAGCCAGTCAGCCCTAAGTTCACATGTTACAAGATGAACTCTGGCTTGAATGTGATTATTACTTGTACCAGGAGAGATACCAATATACACCACAATTGTGAAAGTGGCAGATGAACAAATGTGAACAAAGGTGAACAAAGATTAACAGATGTGAACAAAGTGACAGATGAACAAGGGTGAACCAAGACTTGCCTCCAAATTGCTTGTTTCCCATGTGTATTTAAGATCACTACAAGTTGGATGTTTGTTTTTGGTTTTTGTTTTTAATCTCAGAGGTTCTAAATTTCTGAATAAAACCAAAGTGGCCGTATTAATTTCTCCAGTGTTACAGCACTTTCAGAAGAAGATTTCTCAGACTATTTCCCTGTTTCCAGGCAACCTTGCTGAGGAGAAAGAGAAATTGAACATTGTGCTAACAGATTGACATAAAACTTTGATAGCTATTTTTAATAAATGTAAATCTAGAATACTGCACCAAATAGCTTCATTCAAAATCTGTGATCTCAGCTACTATAATACCTCTAATTTATTTCTTTTCACTTTTGCCTGACACACACAGAAAGCAATCCAGATTTACAGTTATTGGCAGGGTGATATGGGCAGGCATGATGCTTGTTAAAAAAATCTCTCTGACAGCTTTTTTCCCAAACTGGGAATAAATAATCTGAGCTAAAAAGACAAATTGATTGTGGACCTGAAGATAGCTAAGAGAAAGTATGTCTGGAGATAACAGAAATACTGAAATTTAGGGTTTTTTCTCTTTCATAGACACTCTGGAGCTCAGTATAACACAAGTGTAATCAGTCATAGGTAGAGATAGGAGAACAACTCTAAGTCCATTGTCAAGATCAAACAGAAGTCCTGCTTCCCTCCAACATGGAACATCAGTAGGTGGTTCACTACACCCACATGACTGAGACCTGAAGAGCAATTGTTTGTGGCTGACAATTAACCAAATCTCTTATTGACCCAGTCGCTTATTAAGCCCAGTCGCCACTTCTTGACCTGTCCAATGGGACATTTTGCCAGGCAGGGCAAAATGGGGATCAGGATCCCCAGTTGTGGCTGAACTTCTCCCAGTTTTGTGACAACTAAAACATTGTCTTACACGAAAGTATTACCTAATACAGTATACTAAAATTATATTAAAGTATATTAAAAATAGAATAATGAAGCATAACACAATATTTTATTCTGCTGAATATCTGATTCAAAGGGGTCAGCAGAGTACTGCATATGGTACCTTAGTGTGGGTCTGTGGAGCAAGCACTTCAGCACAGATAATCACCAAAACCTGTGAGTCCGATTCTCTTGCTTCTGTACTGAAGGCAAAATTCCCATGAAGTAAACTTAATTAACACCCAATGAAGTTTTGTTTCATCTCTGTGGTGATTTACATAACTTTTAAGTCTAGCTAGGTAACAATAAGATAAACACTCAATGCAAATGGGCTAATAAGGGTGCTGCTTGGATCAGGAGTCAATGAAGATAAACTTCATATATTTTGCCAATCTGTTTCTCTTAATGTCTGATATATTTCTCCCTGGTTTTGGTTTGTTGTAGTAAAACCCCTGGACTTCTCTGTATTTCAGTGTCTTACCTTTGCCTCAGATGTGTTAGCAGAAATCTGCTTTTGGCCTGTTGAAAAGCAATTAAGCCCTGTTATATGTGTCATGTTTTGGCAGACGTTAGCTACAGGGCCTACATGCTGAATAATACTTCAGAAACTAAGGTGATCCTATTTCTGAGTAGCTGTGTGCTCTGATCAGTGACACTGGATGGTATACAGATCTCTTCCCTCTCCTGATATAGCAGCTCACAGCTGCAGTCCTGACACTTATATGGGCCTCTACTTCTAATGTGCA
Organism: Taeniopygia guttata; assembly: GCF_048771995.1. Lineage (NCBI taxonomy): Eukaryota > Metazoa > Chordata > Aves > Passeriformes > Estrildidae > Taeniopygia > Taeniopygia guttata. The sequence goes on along the minus strand of NC_133063.1, from coordinate 15,130,420 downwards.
AGGGTTCTCGGTTCACCTAGATCCCTCAGTTGGTGGTAGTTGATGCTGCTTCTGCAGTCTCATGACTGTTAATACATTTTAATTGAGAATTACATTTTTTTCCCACCTCCTTTGTCCTGTGTTCATCAGGAGTTTGTTCATAGTATCAGTGTTACATCTTGATCTTTGTCTTTTCTTTCACTCTGTTTCATGGAAACTGATTTAAAGTAATTTCTTCCAAGTAACAATGATTGAGAGAATGTCTAATATGACCATCATTAAAAGGAACATGTTCTTCATTATTACAAGAGGAAGAGAGGAAAACACAGAGCTGTCTTTTAGCCCTGGAGAATTTAAACCACTTAAAATAAGGGTCAAT